>NC_051180.1:115136295-115393795 GCF_013339695.2 Rhipicephalus sanguineus
CGGTAGTCACCGCTATCGTTACGTCCCGACTAAAGTCCCAGATTTTTCCCTGTGAAGAGCAGGGAAATCTAGGGACTCTAGTCATGTGGCTTCCACAAAAACGTCAGTACATTATTTTTCCTGTTGCTCAGTGAAGGCCCTCTCGCCCTTCGGGCGCGGCAACCTAATCGTTTGGCTCGCCCTCGCTTCGCGATGTGCGGCCATTTCGCTAACGCTCAATGGACGGTTGGCAGGGTCACGGTCACGCGCTACTGGCGCTGTCGCGGCACGCGCTGTTTAGCCCGCGCAGCCTGCCCCTCGGGGCAGGCGGAGGTGTACGTAACCCAAGAGCCGCGTCGCGCTCTCTGGCAACAGACTTCAGCAACACCTAAGACGAGACAAAAAAAAAAAAAAAAGGAAAAAAAAAAAAAAAGCACCAGCAGCGAGGTTCGAACCAACGTCCTCGCAGTTCCGAGCACGATACGCTAGCCGCTGCGCCACTGAGGCCAATCGATTCGGTAGGTCTAACGGGCTGTATTTGTATTGCCACGCTGGACGTAACTTTTAAGACTCGTTATTCTTACGTCCAGACGTAACTGCAACGGCTCGTACCGTTACGTCTAGACGTAACGCTAGACACTCCCAACTTAAAAAGTAAGAACAATAAAAGTGAACAGGTTTTGCAAAAACACAATATCTTTCTTCGAGAGCACACGTTTTCCAGAGTTGTGTGTGACTTTGCGGACACCTTGTTGCACAGACTCAAGAAAACCAGTGATGTGCCTCCAAACAACAAAGATGGGACAAAAACTGCTGTTATCCCATACGTGCACCAAGTGTCACATAGGATTAGGAAGGCTGCAGGGTGCGCAGGAGTCAGTGTAGTGTTTACCGCCCACAACAAACTTTGGAGGCCTGTGCAAGCGTGTAAACGTGAACAGTGAAAGGCCTGACATGCTGCAAGAAGCACACCACGCGGTTTTTGTCTTGTAAATGCGGCATCGTGTGTAAGATTCCGCTCTCTTGTGGATGTGTTTACATTGGCCAAACTGGCCAATGTATTAACGATCGCTTGCGTGAACACGCCAACAATTTAAAAGTCTGACGGCAACATAGGCCTTACACTGTGCAGCTTGCGGTTGTACCCCCTTTCTTGACCAGGGCTGTCATAGCTCGAGAAATTAATGATGCCTCATGTGCAGAACAGCTCGGACCCAGCTGTGTCACTCTCGAAGAAAGAGTCTACGTTTTTGCAAAACTTTTATTGTTGTTCTCACTTTTTAAGTGTTAACCTTTTCAAGGCCATTTTTAATACCTTTTTACAGCCTCCTTTGTTCAGCCGCATCATTGTTTCTTCATTTGGATGACCCGCTTTTTGTTAAAACCCAATGTCATCTCATGCCGCATTTATCACACAGCCGTTTTTGCCGTTGATAACGCATTCATGAGCTCGGTCAAAAACTTCTGTATGGTATCAAGGGTTTTTTCGCTTTGTCGCCCTGTTTCCATGGGCACGTTACCGCCTGTAATCTTTAGCGAGAAAAAAAAAAGCGTAAGGAAGAAAAAAAATACATTTTTTTTATAGTCTTGTTCTGAAGCACTCGATGTTACCACGTGATGAGTGTAGTGCATTAAATGTTAGTTGGAAGTAGCGCTCTATGTGTCGTTTTCACTGTCCCTGTCTTGTGCGCTCACCTGTTTCAACACATCATGTATCCACCGGACATATTTGCTCTGCTTTGTTTTTAGAGGGAAAACAAAAAAGCGACGCAAGCGGCAGTGTGATCGAGCAAATTGTGAAAATTAGTGCCTCTGTGCATACTTGTTTCTTTTTTTTTTTCTACAGCGACAAGCACATGCGAATTATAACTAGCTGGCACAGTGAATGCACGTGGAAGCGGTCATGTGCTGTACAGCCTCACCACAAAAGATGATAAAAATGCACTGACACTGTCTTTTCCTACAACTATAAACTGAAAACAGGATGGGTACTCACCTTATCTTGTGGAACGCCTGCTGCACGTAGTCGGCGGCGAATTTGTGCGCTGCGATGTGATGCTCCACATATTTTTCCAGTGAAGACAGGCCAACGCCACAAACGTCGCATTTCATGGGAGTATTGACTTTTGCGGCTACTTGACGACACCGACGACACTTCGCGACACGTGCGCGGAGACCGCCGGCGGAGGTGATGACACTAGGACACTAGGGACGAAATTCATCAAGCACGTGACATACTAGGCACTCCGTGGCGACACGGGGAAAAGTCAAAACTAACTTAGGGAAAGGAAGTCTTCAAGTGACGTCACACGTGAGTGACGTAGCAGTGACGTCATCTATTGTTCGCGAGAGAGCCCTTACTCCGGCGAAACGCATGTGACAGGAGGGGACAGAAGAGGACACACAGCGCTCCGTGTCCTCTTCTGTTGCTTCTGTCCCCTCCTGTCGGCTGCGCTGTTTTGCACTCATAATCATGCCCTAATTACACGCCGTGCGGCGCTTGAAACGAGCTACCAGAGCTGGCTGGCGGACCCGACGTGGTGCTGCTAGAGGACGGACGTATTTTTCGTGGGCTCCGGAATGACAGCGTCAGATAAGTGGATTTTTTTTTTTTTTGCATGATTCGAGCTTGTTTTTTTAGTTAAGCCACTAGATTGCAGCTTAATAGAGCTTACAACTTTGTACTGTTGGTACAAAGTGGTGTGACAGTCGCTTCGGGTGTTTTTTTTTTAATATTTGTTTGTTCGGCCACACGTGGCTGAAGGTGCACGGGTGCTTGAAGTGTAACATACTTGCGCAGTATCAGCGGAGTTTGTGATATCATTTGGCTTTAAGTGTATCTAATCCGCCGCGCGAACGATCTATAGCCATGGTCAAAAAGACCGTAAAGTGTTCAGGATGCGGAATGGGGCGGAAAATAGAGGTTTGTGAGGATGAGACGACAGAGAGAGCTGACGCCAAGTGTAAGCAATGCGAGTTAGAGGCGAAGATGGAAATAATGATGGCCGCCCAGAATGAGCTCATGGTGAGAATCTCCGAGCTGGAGAAAGCGGTGGCGACAGAACGGGAAAAAACGATGGCTATGGCGGAAAGGCTTAAGTCAGCCGAGGAGAGATTAGCAAAGGTAGACATGCCAGCAAAGGTAGCCACGGGGAACAAGGAAGCAAGCGGCAGCGGGAACAATGGGGCATCGACCCCCACAGTGGTAGGCGCGAAGGGGGAAACAGGTTTGGAAAAGACAGGTGCAAGGGTCACAGGACCCACCTTCCGCGAAGTAGTCTTGGGAACGGGAGGGGACAAAACAACAGCAGTAGCACGCGCTAGTAACAGGTGCAGTGGCCAGGTGCGGGACAGTCCAGCAGAAAAGTCGGATCACGTGATAATCGCCGGGGACTCGAATTTAGCTACATGCGCAGAAGCAGTCAAGGAAAGGGTGAGAGGCGACAAACGAGTTTTAATAGGGAAGTTCCCGGGCCATAGGCTGGGATCAGTGATGAAACAAGCTAACGCAAAACTCGCAACTAAGTCTAATGGACGTAACCTCGTGATAATCGCGGGAGGTCTAAACGACGTCTTGAGTAACGAATCAGCCGAACTAGCGACCACATTGGCGAAAGGTGTCGATGACATGCGCGCCATTTCCCCTCAGGTGCAGATAGTGGTATGCACAATACCGGAGGTACCGGTGCGTGACGGCAACCTGCAAAGAGCGGTTGTCGACGCAAACAAAGAGATATGGCAGATGAGTAGAGAGAAAGGCATCGAGGTAGTGGAAATAAACAGAGAGGTGCACAGGTGGGGTGGTTTTCGAAGAGACGGAATACACTTCGACAGGAGGCTTGGCCATGAGGTGGGTTGGCGTCTTGCAGGACGCGCAGTAGCTTTTTTGGGGGGCACGCGGGCCCTTCGGTGCCCATGGTAGCTTATAATGAGGAAAACAACCAGGGGGACTCTTTGACAGGTAGTATAGCGAAAAAACAGAGAAACGGTAAAAGAAGGGAGAAGGCGCGTGTTTGCAATTAGTTATATTAACATGCAGGGTGGCAGAAAAAAGGCAAAATGGTTAGAGATTGAGGAACAGTTAAACAAGGAACAGATAGGTGTTTATGCGGTTACAGAAACACACCTTAGAGACTTGGAAGAGCCACCACATATTGAAAATTATGTTTGGGAAGGATGTAACAGGATCACATCAGAAAGGAGAGGTGGGGGGTTGGAATGCTAATTCATAGCAGAACAAAATGGGAGAGAGTGAAACAAACGTGTTCAGAGCACATATGGGTTTCGGGCACAGTAGGTGGAAAGAAAACGTGGCTAGGTGTAGCTTACTTGTGGACAGGGAATAACTGCAGAGAAAAGAATCTGGAGATAGTGAAATGCATAAGCACCGATATTAAAGAATTTGGTCATGATGCCGAGATAATCCTTCTAGGGGACATGAACGCTCACATTCATGACCTTGACGGATATTCAGACACCAATGGCAAGTTACTGCTAGATCTCTGCGAGCAACATAGTCTTGAGATAGTTAACGTGGGGCCTAAGTGTGAGGGGCAGATCACGTGGGAAGTCAGAAACAGGCAATCGAGCATTGATTACTGTCTCATGACAGAAGGAATATATGACAAACTTAGAGAGATGAGAATAGACGAAGAAGGCATTAACAGCTTGGGTAGTGATCATAAACGCATAATATTACAAATGGGATATAAAACTGAAAATAAGAACACAGAATCAAAGTTTGGCAGCTCGTATCTAAATGACAAACAAATAACAAATATAGCCGCAAGAGTCGAGGAAAAAGTAGACGAACTACCAGGCAAAGACTGGAAGTATAGTGAGCTGCTACATGTAATCACGAAAGAAATGGAAATAGAGAAGAAAACTATTCGTTGGAAAGGAAAGAAAAAGCCAAAAAGTTGGTGGAACAAAGAAATCCGGGAAGCAATCGAGATGCGACGTCAGGCATCACGGGAGCACAGACAGGCAAAAAAGGAGAAGCGACCACAGGACGAAGTCAACCAAATATGGGAAATATATTTAGAGCAAAAATCCATTGTGCAGAAATTAGTCGAGGCAAAATTAAAGGTGAAAGTGAACGCTGGATGACAGAGATTCGCGAAAAGAAGAAGGCCGCGCCTAGGATATTTTGGAGCCACCTAAAAGCGCTGGGTAGGAAGTCTGTCACAATGCAACAGCATATGTTAGATGAAGGAGGAAATAAATTGGAAGGATATGAAGCGCTAGGTTACATCCGAAAGATAACAGCCGATTCGTTTAAAAAGGTCCCCCAGGGGATTCCCCCGGTGAGTAAAAGTACGCAAAGGAGTGCAACCGACGAAGATGTAGTACTAGAGAATTTCAATTGGAAGAAGGCCGAAGGAAAAATTCCTAAGCGCACTACTCCGGGCTTAGATGGGGTTCCCGTCAGCCTCATTAACGAACTCGGACATAACACTAAAGAAGCACTGCTGAAAGCCGTAGAAAAGTGCTTGCAGAAGAGGGAAATACCAGACAGTTGGCGAAAAAGTAGAATGAACTTAATCTATAAAGGCAAGGGAGAAAAGGATAACATTCGCTCGTATAGACCGCTAACAATTACATCGGTGCTATACAGGTTGGCGATGCAGGCAGTAAAATTAAAAATAGAAGCGTGGGTAGAACAAAATGATATTTTGGGAGAACTTCAGAATGGATTTCGAATCGACAGGCGGTTAGACGATAATCTGTTTGTTCTTACCCAGTGTATAGAAATATCTAAAATAGAAAACAGGCCCTTATACGTAGCTTATCTAGATATCACCGGGGCGTATGACAACGTTAATCATGAAATTTTGTGGGATATATTGAAGGAAGTGGGCATAGGTGACGACTGTGTACAGCTTTTGAAGGAAATATACCGAGAAAATACAGTTTGTATAGAATGGGAAGGAATAAGTGGCAAGGACAGCGTTGAAATTAGCAAGGGGCTGAGACAGGGATGCCCTCTGTCCCCGCTGTTATTCATGCTGTACATGGCGAGGATGGAAAAAGCGCTAGAAGGTAGCAACATTGGATTTAATTTGTCACACAAACAGGTCGGAGCGATGGTTGAGCAGAAGCTTCCTGGTCTATTTTATGCTGATGATATTGTCTTATTTGCGGACAGTCAAGATGATATACAGCGACTGGCAGATATATGCGGAAGGGAGTGTGAGGCTCTAGGACTAGGATTTAGTGCAACAAAATGTGGATTGATGGTATTCAATGATCACGGAGACCATACGGTCTTAATACAGGGCCAAAAAATACCGAGGGTAAGCGAGTACAAGTACCTCGGAGTATGGGTAAATGAGGGGGATAGATATATGGAAGTACAAGAGAAAGCATCGGTAGCAAAGGGAAAGAGGAATGCTGCAATTATGAAGCACAGAGCTTTATGGGGATACAATAGGTACGAGGTGCTTCGAGGGCTGTGGAAGGGTGTGATGGTTCCGGGGCTTACATTTGGGAACTCAGTGGTGTGCATGAAGTCAGAGGTGCAATCAGGAATGGATGTAAATCAAAGGACGGTGGGCCGCCTCGCGTTGGGCGCTCACGGGAAGACGACAAATGAGGCGGTAAAGGGTGATATGGGATGGACAGGCTTTGAAGTGAGGGAAGCGCAGAGCAAAATGAGATTCGAAGAGAGGCTGAGGAAAATGAAGGAGAGTAGATGGGCAGAGAAGGTTTTCAGGTATTTGTATAGAAAAAGCGTTGACACGCAGTGGAGAAAAAGAACTAGGAGGCTCACCAGTAAATATACGGCTGGCAGTGCGGGCGATATGACAACAAGGAGCATTAAGCGGAAGGTCAGAGAGGCGGAGAGGACTTATTGGATGACAGCGATGGAAAAGAAGCCGGCTCTGAGTAACTACCGAAAAGGAAAAAAACGAAATAAGGAGGGAAAGGTTTTATGATAATTCAAGGGGAAGCGCTTTACTGTTTGAAGCAAGGTCGGGCTGCCTTAGAACGCGTAGTTATAAAGCGAAATTCAGTAACGAAGAAGAACAATGTACATGCTGCGGGGGAACTAAGGAAACGATGGAACATGTACTGATTGAATGTGGCGATATTCACCCAGGTATACGTGTGGGCACGAGTCTACATGAAGCCTTGGGTTTTAGGGACAACAATGGAAAGCTGAACACGTCCGCGATAGAAATAAGTAAGAGACGGTTAGAGTATTGGTGGCAGAAAAGTAGAGATAAAGTACAAAAATAAATAACTGGGGGAAAAAAAAAAGGTCATTCTGCCTTAAGAGGCAGAGAGATGGACCGTGAATTTATATTTTTTGGTATAATAACGTAGATTTAATCAATGTAGGTAAGGCATTAGGACAACATGAAACAAGGAGGAGGAGGAGTAATAAACTTTATTAAGGGAAACCAGCAGGTTTAAGTGGCCGGGCCTAGGCCAAGGAAGTTTATTTTTTTTTTCTTTCGTTTTTTTCGCCTTCGAGCCAGGTGGCAGACATGTCACCGCCCCGTTATAAAGGGGACGCTCATAGCATCCATCCATCCATCCAGAGAGGGACCTTAGCTACCAGCACCGTTTCCGGAGCAGACGACGTCAAGCGATGAATCGTCGCCCCGCTTGGCCTAGAAGTCGCGAGCCTTTGCGGACAGCGCGTATTGCCGTCGGGACGACTTGCACAACAGAAGCTGCGTCGGCAACGTGCATGGCGACGTGCTTCAATTGGCATGCATACGCGAGCATTGTTTCGTCTGAGGAATAATCCTTGGTCCATCGCTGCGTCTTTAGTGGCCCCGCAATCATCCAGCTGCAGATGTTTTGACACGCCGTCGAGGTGATTGTCAGTGATAGACGCCGCCGAACCCGAGACTCCCGACGCAGTTTGGCGTAATTTACGTAGATTTTATCAGAATGGGTGCAGTATCCAATTTGGCGCGCTTTGGAGCAGTTGGCGCAGAAATAGAATTACTGCTAAGGGACCGGCTGTTTTTTTTTTTTTTTTTGGCCTCATAGAAGATATATGTGGCCTCACACTAGAATATTTTCCTCTACATTCGTAGAAAAGCTTGCACAGGCCGAATAAACAACCGAATAAGTTTCTGACGATAAGAAAAGTTGAAAGAATTACTGAAGGTGCTAATTAGTTCGTGTCAGGCAGAAGTGTGGAGGAAAAAGATAAACAATGATGTTGACCACGAGAGTTAAAACTAAAACGATACATCGGTTCCTGCACGACAGCACAGCTTGCCATCCACAAATTGAGAATGCATTCTGCAAAAATTAACGATAGTGTGCAAGCAATGGTTTTGTTCTTTTTATTGCCTACACTCAGACATGGGTAAAATATTTACATTTTTACACACGTGACATGTATGTTGAAATTGTGACACCATCGATAGATACTCTTATCATTTTTTTTTTCAAGGTTGTTCAATGTTGCTTCGGTACCGACGCAAAATATTTGCGACAGCTACAGCCAAGACGCTGGTGTATTTACAAGACGGCATAAATTAAACTGCAGAACCTCGTTGATACATTTTTTTCATTCGGAAGTGTCGGAAACCATTGGGAATATACTTGTGCTAGTTCAAGCCTTAAACAGGCTTTAACTCGAATGGACAATAAGCACTTGCTACAAGGTCTTGCACAGACACATGCACCAAAGTTGTTGGTGCAGCATAGTGTAGGATTAGGCTAGGTGTACTACACCCTAATCCTACAAGACATTCACCAACTATCAGAAGTTGAAGTCGAAACTGTCTGGCCCCCATAAATGGCTACAAAAGTTACCAAAAGCACTGGACTCTCACTGACATGTCTTTTCTCTTGTAGCCCATTGTAGCTGCAGGAAAAATCTAAAACATGGCTTTGAAAACATTAATGCTTATCAGAGTAAGCAATACTCAGGTGTACAAAAGTTAACATTACTTGCCAGAAAGGCCGCCATGTGAACTGGTCTTCACCAACGGCAAGCAGCCTAACCATCATCCTCTTGTTATTGTTAGGGATGCATCAGAGACAAATTTTGGCCTAGCTCCACCTAGATGAACCACACATCAAGGTTCACACCTGTGTGGAGGACGTGGCGATGTGTCCATTGGAGCGTTCTTGGAATTGATGCATGCAGAACTATGTGACTGAGTCATGACATGCCACAACACATTGTACATGTGGTTTTTTTTTGGACATGCAAGAAGCGCAGACAATCAACCCGGGTGACAGCAAAAAGCTGCACACTTTGTTCTCATCCGCAGATGACTCGACGAAAGAGCATTTGAGGGTTCCCAAAAGCAGCCTTGATAAATCTAAACTCATTCCATCAATATCATGTTCTTGACAATGTATTGATGTATGCAGCTGTGCTGTGCCAGGCCACGTGACCTGACCACAGTTGCACCAGGCGTAGTGTGAAGGTTTCACATGAACCTCCACTTGGCACAATTCTTGTTCCAGCCTAAATGAGGACTTCTATGTAGGGTGTCCATAACTCCGCACCCTGCCACAGTTGTACAGTATAAAGTGTTACAAAAATGTATTGCTAAAGAGAAGTGACGCGGTACTTGGTCATCGAGGCTCTGCAGTTTAGGGTATAAAGAGCATAGATGAATCGTTTTAGGCAGCTGGAGTATATTGACCTAAATCTACAATCAATTTGCTTAAAATCTCAAATGTCCGACCCTTGAGTTTCCCTTTTCAAGCAAGTTTCATGCACCAAAGAGTCCCGCTCCAAATTGTTCATAAAGCCAGACAAATGGACGACACAGAGAACACAAACATTGAAACCAGTGTTGCTGGCAATGGCAGCTAGTGTCATTAAATTACTAGACTATTACAACATAAAATAGCAAGCATACTTGGCCAGCCAGTATGCTGACGCAAAGATCTAGCTGGCAGTCCGCGGCGTGCAAAATCAACATCATAATCCGAGAGTGTAGAGATCTATGTAGAAGTGAGATAGTCCATTGCAAGGGTACACAGATTGCCGCAGTGCTTTTCAATGTGCACGGGCATCGAACAAGCCACACCAGCCTGCATCCGCAAGCAGAGTGGTGCAGTTCTGCAGTGATGTGGAATAAAGGTGACACTAAAGGTTCGTCGCATGCCAACATAAAGCATTGACTCTGCACTAAACAACAAACAAAGGAATCTCATCGCTGTAAAGGTTGCAACACAATGCATTCTTACTGAAGCGTACTATCACAATTACTCTAAATATAAAATTTGGATCAACAGCTTCGATTAACGAACAGGTAATAGTTACACAGAGTG
Organism: Rhipicephalus sanguineus; assembly: GCF_013339695.2. Taxonomy (NCBI): domain Eukaryota; kingdom Metazoa; phylum Arthropoda; class Arachnida; order Ixodida; family Ixodidae; genus Rhipicephalus; species Rhipicephalus sanguineus. The sequence continues at coordinate 115,146,538 of NC_051180.1, forward strand.
CAAGGGCTGCAACGCATAGCAGCCATTGCGCATTGAACACGTAAACTAAAAAACACCCATCGGAAGAAGATCATCAGAATGGGTGGGCTGAAAACCATCATCACTGTGGGACCAAACACTGCCACAACACGTCAAGCAACAGGGGTCCTCTGCCATTTCCGTCGGAGTCCAAGGAAGTAGTATAATCACAGTTTGTGGCAGACGCACATACACACGAGCACTTTCAGTGTTCTTGGTTTCACGAGGGGCGCACAGGGAGTGTCGTCGTAACATTTAAGTCTTCTTCTTGGGAAGCGTGCTGTCAAGCCGGAAGTAGTTTGGCTTTGTTTCAGTCTTTGGTCTGTTGTATTCCAAGTGGTCATAACCGTCAGCATCTGCAAAGGCAGGGAAGTGTATACTACACCGACATTTTTAAACAATGATTTGCATCCCTGATTGACAACTCAGCATGTTTGAGAATGCTCCAGTGACAAATAGGGGAACCAGCCAAATATAATAATTATGGGGGTTTTACATTCCAAAACCACGATATGATTATGAGGCCCGTCATATTGGGGAGCTTCGGAAATTTTGACCACCTCGTGTTCTTTAATGTGCACCTAAATCTAGGTACACGAGTCTCGAGCATTTCGCCTCCATCGAAACGCGGCCGCCATGGCCGGGATTCGATCCCGTGACCTTTGGACCAGCAGTCAAGCACCATAACCACTAGACCACTGTGGCGGGTAGGGGAACCGGTCAAAACGTTACCAATTTATGTAAACAATACCACAGTGTCTACTCAGCCATGTTCAATGCATCAGAGATTAGCGTTTTTACCAAAGCTAAATACACATACAACCTGCATCAACATGAATAAAGCTTATGGCCATTCAGTTTCTAGTCATCAAAGTTTAAGTTCACCAGTACTATGCATTGTCGAATTCTTGAACTGAAAGCGGTGAATTGTCTAATTTAATGATTATTAAACCCAAGAAATTATTAGCAAGAAAGTAATTGAGCAAATTTCAAGAAGGAATGATTATTTCTAGTGACAAACAAAATGGAGAATATAATGGCTGCAGTGATGAAAAACTTATATGCTTGCACGACATGGCATTTCAGTAGCCCCTATCAGAGCAAAAAGTGAGAGACAGTGAAACTAGCATGCGACAGTCATCCAGAGCTCTACTAGCTGCTGCTGACGTAATTTGCACTTCAGCTCAAGCTATTATTTTTTATGTAATAATAGTAGCCCTCTGTTTCTCCAGACTACACTTCATAAACAAAAAAAATTGCGTTCCCTTACCGCTGCTTGACCGTCCTGCAAGTTGCCGTGTGTCAGTGCAGATAGGAACGGTAACATTACTAATGTCTCCCTTGTCTTTGACCTCATCGTAGAAGGGTTCCTTCTTGTCCACATATGACTTGAGGTCCTCTATGCTCTGGTAGATATTAGGCTTGAAGTCGAAGTCTTTGCAGTTGCTTTCATAGTCATTGCCTCCGCAGGCACCTGCACATGAAACAGTGGCAGATATAACACGCGAAAACAATTGCAATACTCGGAACAGTTGCGTGGCAACGAGTCAATTACTGGACAGCCCTCTTGAGACAGGTGGCATGCTTTGCCCAAAAGTAGTTGAGGATAAGTTGTAAATTTTGTAATAAGTAAGTGGTCGTCACTTAAAATAGGCGAAATATTAACTAAGATAATGTTTCAAGCTGCATTACAAGTGCACAACTCGAATGGCTGAAGTATCCATGGCGGTAAGCAGAGGTGGGAGGGGGTTATAAAACTCAATTGGGCATCCGAAGGTGTATGAGATGAGACAAAGCAATTGGAAATTCTAATGCAAACAACCACAGTATTCAGTTCAATGACTGCACATCTGAGGGGTAGAAGTACGCTTTGGACTACAAATTTACTTCATTCATTAGGTCTATTTCATTCAACTGCAACCACCTGAACCAGTTTACGAAGTGCTTCACCCTGTCACTCACTTCAGTGGTGCGGCAATGGCATGCAGTGCGAGCACATTGAAATTGTTTCCAGTGTAACACTATGTCTCCACCTCTGGTGTCAACCTGCACAATTACTAAACTTCTCGTGCCCTGCTGCGAGTGGTTCGGCTTGGTGCAGATGAACCAAACAGACCCACAAAATCTTAAAAGGGACACTAAAGTGAAACAGCGAATCAGTTTATATTGATAAATTGTACTCTGAGAACTCTAATGTCATTAATTTCACCATCATAGGTTGATTAATAGAGGAGGAAATCAAGGTCAAAGTTTCATTTTCAAATTTTTTCGCGCCGAAATCTCCGCGCGTGACATCACAGATTTCAAAGTGCATTTTTCGTACTTTGGCGACATTGACTCAACGAAATTTCGTAAAACTTGGTAAGCTCTGGCCCCCTCAGAGGACAATGCACTTCATTTTTACTGATTAGGAACTACGTAGGACCTAGCAAACGTCATCAAAATCTATGACGTTACGGCTTTTTGTGTGGGAACTTCAAAGTGCCGTCGCCATGCGCATTTTCTTGCTTACCAAGCGTCTTCTCGCGGCAAGCACGGTGATCTTGGAATTCTAAAAACTGTATATTTTACTAATATTAGAAAAATCTCTTTGCTCTTCAGTGTCCCTTTAACACATCTTTCAGAATGTGCACACCGTCACCTTTGTTCGGGAGGATTACCTTTCATGCTCTGCGAGTCCTGGTCGTCGTCGTCGCAGTAGCCCAACTTGGCTTTCTCTATGTTGCTCTTGGTGCAGTTGAGGTCGTTGTGAATGTGCTTGATATTGGGGGCTCCCGACGCATTGTTGAGCGTACCGTCCAAATGAACAGCTTGGAAAGCATAGACAGGATTGTCAAAGTGACGTCGATCTATGAAACACACCACAACAAACGGTGAACCACCCAACCAAATAAGGAGAAAGACGAAACGTAGAAAGAAAGAAAGAAAGACAAAAGGAAACGAAACCAAATCATGCCCAAAATTGACAAACATGCATCGGGGAAGGCTTATAGCAGTGGTCAGTGAACGTACCTGGTGGTGGTCTTGGGTCTGCTGTATACCTGTGAGAAAAGGAATCTCGTAAGTATTTTAAACTGCATCTCGCAATCCATTGCAAATATTCTGGTACTGAGTGCTACTAAAACTTCTTGCATAGCTGTTTTTGGAGATAAATGTTAAATATTGCTTTGATAAATCAGATCACTACTGACTTTGTTTCAAGCATAAATGAGCGCCATGTGTTGGCGTACATCTTGCAGTGTCCCAGTCTTTCACATCGTGCTCATTTTCTAATGAATTACCATCTTTCCTGATCCCCTACTTTAATTAGCATTATTTAGATTTTTGACAGTGTTGCCATTCACGCTTGCTTAGCGAAAAAAGGGCACCCTTAAGTAAGTAGTGGGTTTTTTTATAAGATATTGAATTATTGTCGACGTTTATTGCAACATTTATAGTGGAATGCCCCCTAGTAATGTCAACTAACGCTGCCAATAGTATAACTATAGTGGAACACCACTGGCATCACAATTAGGTTAAGTTCAAATTCTACAGTGAAGACCAATTTCCAGACTAAAATGACATTTTTAGCCCATAAGTGTTGGCCACGACCTTCATAGGGGATCTAATTAAACGGAGTTGTGTCGGCAGAAGTCCACTGCACCTCTGAAAAAGAGAATTCAACTTACGTCACGTAGGCCAGTTCATTCTTGAGGTGGTTGACCCTCCTCTTGTAGTAGAAGACTATGCAAATGACAATGACTATGACGAGGAGAACAGCCACGCAGGTTCCCACCACTATTCCGGAGTTGGATTTTGGCTCCTCTTCGAAATACATCACACTTCTGTCCACTAGACCTGTGTTAAAAAATGTTGGAAAGAAATTCATGGACTGAAACATGCATTTTAAGCCTTCAATGTGTTCAAATGTCTTTCTTTATGGTCACTAGAACAGATTGCATAAATTCCAAATTAGGAGCAGAAGATATGCTCTCTTGGGTTTTCCACGTATGGCAACAACTTACGGATATTGCAGTATTCTCCTGTGAAGCCATAGCGACAGACACAGCCGGATATGGGGCTGCACACAAAGTTTTCCTTACAGTCGCAGGATGACATACAGTGGTCTCCGTAGAAGCCTTCTGCACAGACTGGAATGAAACATTAAAACATTTCATTAAGATTTTTTGGAAACAACGCGGTAAACTTAAACTAGGTCCCAAGTACAAGCGACCCTAAGTGCCCAAATAAACTCTTGCATTCTCTTGAGATAGCACAAATTATGCTTTCTGGTTTCGTTGCATCATGACAGTTAAGCTGTTGCAGAAGAACTTTAATGCTTCTAGCGACAACCTTCTACAAAACAGGCTTTACAGATGTGTACTCAATTCTAATTAGGACGACCATTAGGACCCATTCTTCAAAAAATTCATGTTCGCTCAAATTTTTTATACAAACGGTTGTACATAAGCAAGCGTGTACAATGTAGTATTTGGACTTTACAGATTCGGTTACTGAATATACTTAAAAGTCTGTAATTCGCAACGTAGAATGTAAGCTCACTCTCAGTGCAACGGGAGCCCATCCAGCCTGGCTTGCATCGGCACTTGCCATCGCTGGCTCGGCAGAGGCCGCCATTCTGGCAGGTGCACTTCTGGGTGCAGTTGAAGCCATAAGTTCCATTGGTGCAGGCTGCAATGAAACCAAATAAAAGTAGAACAGTGTCAAACAACAAAGCGTGACATAAAGTATGGTCGTAAAAAGCTAGAGGCCAAGTTACTGACTTGGGTGGCAGCTCAAGCTCAAAGGTATCTTTCAGCTTGCCACGACTTCAAGTTATAAATAGATTTTTGTGGGGCATATCACTTCACTTCTGTTCACATTACCTGCACATATTTTGAAGAAAGAAAGATAGAAAGAATGAAAGAAAGGAAAGGAAAGGTAACACAACACAGGCTTGATGCTCCTGTAGACTAAGTATGTGCTCAACTATGCGCCATTCTATTCAAGACAGGCAGTATTCATAGAGCTCCGTGCTCTGTGACATCCCCCCGGCAAATTCGAATATGGATGCACACCACTAATGACCTGCATAAACTGAAACTGAGGCAATACTATCTACACTTCAGGCAGCAAAATGAACGTACACTGAAACCTCATTATAATGAAGTTGCATCTGACACGACTGACATGAAAATAACTTTGTTATAACTGAAAATTCGTTTTAAACTACATTCCTAACACTGTATCTATGACAAGACTGGTCTTTGTTTACTTCGTTATAACTGAAAATTTGTTATATCGACGTTTCAGTGTAAATTAAGGAATGATAGGCATATATTCCCAGAGCTAGCAGTAGCAGCTATCAGAAGAATGAGCTGACAAAAAAATATTACAAAGTGTCCCGGTAATTATTAGCAGACATTGACAAACAACACATTGTTTTTATGTCGCAGGGATTTGTTCAGAGACTTTGACATTACCAATTCCACCTGAGTTAGAAACTTGCTTGAATGAACCTGAATAGAGCTGGTAGCACCCTCTGGTGTCCTTTCACTATCGAAATCTTTAAGAAGGTATGCCAGAGACTGACAATGAGTGCATGTGTTTAGCAGCTTCAGGCCCTAACAAAAAGCAGTTGGCACAGAAAGTAAGAGGGATACAGTCGAACACGGATATATCAAAACCACATATATTGAATTTTCGGCTATATCGAAATCGCAAATTATCCCCTTGAAAATCTTTTGTAAAAGTATAGAAATTCGCACCTTTATATTGAACGGTATTTTTACCTGCCATCAGATATAGCTAACGCCGCGCGAGCTGGAAGGTGCGCTTCAGCACTCGCTGCGCACCGCGACCTTCGCCACCTTCGCGGCACCGCGCCTCCGCCGACACCCAAAACGCTCGAAAAACGTGAGGGCGGGAGGGCTCGGACTGTACTCCTGTTGGGTGCGTTCTCCAACTTGTGGAATGGCTTTTTTTTTTTCCCTTTCGTGCTTTCTCCGCATTACCGTCGGCTCAGATAGCAGGAACGAAGCCGGTGGCTTCCTCCTTTCGCCTTTCCTTTTTTAACAGCAGGAACGAAGAACCCGGCGGCCTCCTCTTTTCGCCTTTTTTTTGTTGCTGTTTCGTGAGTTTTGATCAGCCAACCATAGCCCGCGCCTTTCGTATTTGCTCAGCCAACCACAGCTCGCGCCTTTCGTACATCGCTGCTGCCCTCGCAGGTAACCTGGGTAGCCATCGTCGCCATCGCGACTGATCGCGAGCACTTTGTTGGCGGAGTTCACTTCCGTGGGTTGTCACATACCACCGCATTCCTCTTTTGCGTGCGTGCTGTGCAAAGGCACTGCGGACTGCTTGAATTTTCAACTTCTCGTGTAGCAATGGCCAACGTCAAGAAGCGCAAGAACACAGTGGCCAACTACTTCCGGAAGGCAGGCCTCGTGATGGCGGAATTTGCGGAAACCGATGAAGACGGCGACGAAGAGCGCATAGGCGACGCGTTTCGCAAGTTGTCGTCCCTCTTCTCGGCTGCCGTTCCACCCGAAGTATCTGCGGACGATTTCGTGGAAGCGGACTGCAATGTTCAGGCTGTTGCGAGCCTTGCTGATGAGGACATTGTAGCTGCATTCACAGGAACCCCGGATGCCCAGGCCGACAGCTCAAGTGGTGACAAAGATCGTCCGGACGAGGCAGCGGCTACACGCGCGTACTCCGCCGCTGAAGTGGCGGCAGCGTTCGGCTTGATTTGCCGTTGTTGCGGCGACATGGAGGGAACCGGGCTGTCGCACCTGGACAGCCTCGATAAGATCGAGGCCAGTGTCTTCAACTTCACTTCAAAGACGAAGAAGCAGGCCAAGATAAGCAATTTTTTTTCACGCAAATAAAACATTCTGTTGCATCGTGTGTGCAGAATTAGTTGTCATTCTTGAATGTGCCGATTGTAGGTGATCGTCCGCCACTGGTAAGGTCTCGGGGCCTGTATTGTTTTTATATTGAATTTTTCATATATCGAACTAATTTGCGATCCCCTTCGAGTTCGATATAACCGTGTTTGACTGTAGTAGACATGTCACAGCAAGCAACTTATACCATAGAGTCACAGTGCCAGGAAAGTAGGCCACTAAAGTTGTTGTGACAAGCAACTATTATATGGTAGGTGCAAAAGAAAGCACAACAATGCATTTACCAATACAACTAAAATAGTAGTTTTGCACAGTTCTGCTGCAACAGTGCGCAAAAAATGCGGAGCCATTCCACTCTGTGAAGGTGGATGGCAAGCGAAGCTGTTTAGCACACGACACAGAGGTGACACAGAATTTTGAACCATAGCTGATCACAGCAAACAAAATCTGAAACGTCTGTGCAGAGAGTCCGATAGAGTCTGAAAGCGAAAAAAAAATGCATACCACGAAAGAAGAACACAGGACAAGCTCATGTTCACAGGAACACAGCACATGTTCGTGACGCATATTTACATGAGTGGACACTTCCCTGGCAATAGTATATCTTCTTTGTCTCTTTTTTGATCTTTGTTCTTTAGCTTTTTCTGCTGTTCCTTTCCTGAAGGGGGCTACACCTATATACTTGGTGGTTCCTCGCATCAAAACCTCAATTGAAGGAAGTGCTTGTTCTGTGTTCTTTGGTGGTATGGTATTTTTTTCCGCCTTAAGAAGCTATGGACCAGTACCAACTAGCCTCAGCGCTTGCAGAAAGTCCCTTTTGAAATTAGCGTATGCTCCTTTAGAGTTTTCCATTTGAACAGCACGCGACTTTTTTTTTAGTGGACCAGTCGTGGGTAGTGGGGTTTGACCAATTTCTGTAACACATACATTTCTTCTTGCTAACAATAATTGTTGGGGCTTTACGTTCCAAAACCATGATGTGCTTATGGGGGATGTCATGGTGAAGGGTTCCAGAAATTTCGGCTATTTGGGGTTCTTTCATGTGCACCTAAATCTAAGTACTGCGATCTCTAGCATTTTGCCTCCACTGAAATGCGGCCGCAGCAGCCAAGATTCAATCCCGTGACCTTCGGATCAGCAGTCGAGCACCATAACCACTAGACCAATGTGACGGGATGCTCGCTAACAAACAAAAAGCCCTACCCACATACAGCTTTGCTGTAAAAACTGAAAATAAGAAAACAACAATCAAACTTAATTGTACAGCTGGTTGCCAGTTTCTAGAAGCTGAGTATACGTTTCTCAACTACATATGATGCTAACACATTATCTGAATTTCACTACCTCAATTCTTATTTTGTAGAACTTCATGAAATGATTGTAAAATCACAGCATAAGCCTGAATTTGCCTACTTTGTGGAAAATTTGGGAGCGCTGGCAGGTGTGTTATCAGGTGCGCTTAGATAAATGCAGAGAGAAGGAGGGTGCTTACGTATGGTGCAGTTATCGCCTTGCCAGCCTGGCATACAGAGGCAGGCGCCCGTCACAGAGTTGCACTCGCCTCCATGTTGGCACATGCACTTCTGAGAGCAGTTGTCGCCCCACTTGTCCACAGGGCAAGCTGGAAAGATGAGTTGATGTTGAAAAGAAAGCGTAACTGAACAGCAGTAGAGAAATATAAGAGATCAAACTTAATTAGTTATATTATGGAGTACTACATGCCAAAAGCAAGATATAATGACGAGGCATGCTGCAGTGGGGGATGCCACATAAACTTCGACCACCTGGGGTTCTGTAAAGAGGCCCTGTGCCGCGCGGCAGAGTTTAAGTGATCAAAAGCGAGCCGGTGTAATTCCATATAGTGTGTAGTTCTAGCACTATATAGCACAGCGTGGGCACCTTGAGGCACCCCACGGTGACTGCGGTAACTATGCAGCTCACAATGCTCAAATCAGCCAATTACTGTAAGCCAAAATGATGTCATTGTTAAGATAAACATTACATTGCATGAGGTACTGTTTGCACAATTATATTTGCACAAGGAGAGCTTTTTCTGGATACTGGCACAGTGCCAGATTAGGTTGAGGCAGGAATGACATTCTTAGAAGATCGGATGACTCACACTCGCTGCACCGCAAGCCCATGTATCCAGCGCTGCACTGGCATTCACCGGTGATGTGGTTGCATGGACGGCCATTGCTGTGCATGCACTTTGGACATTCCTCCGAGCAGTTCTGGCCAAAGTAGCCAGCTGGGCATGCTGCAGGCAAGACAAGAAGTTATTCAAGTGTCTGCATTAGTAGTCCCAAACACCCGGTAAACGTGGCCAGTTAGTTGCGAGCATCATGCGAGGACAACCATACACATTTGATGTCTGCAGGCAGACGAAGCAGCATTGCAAGCAGCCCCACACATACTTAAAGGGATACTGAACAAAATCTTCGCCGCCGAGATAAATGACTCAATTGAAAGATTGGGTGCTGAAATTTGTTGAAACAACCTTCATTTCAGCCGGAGACTAGCAGAAAATAATGAATTTAATGCATTTTTTGCGAATTGGCGCGTCTAGCGGCCGCGCCGCGAACTAGAGAGGAAGTGACGCGAAACTCTGCGGATAGTGACTCGCCAACCGTGCTCGCAGCAAAATCGCTTACCAGTCGACATCGCAAGCCGCCACCCGCTGCCGCGCGTCTCTCTCAAAACGTGTTTTCCGGTCGGGAAGGTGTTCTCCGTGCGTGTTCTCAACTGGCAGCCAACGACGCCACTGCCGCGCTCTCGGCCGTAATATTTGTTTTCTCAAGTGGAGCTTGCGCCCACGTCTATGAATTTGCCGTCTGTGTTGTGTGCTGCTACGTAATGTGAACAGTGAAGCACCTGACACAACGCAGAATGCCTCAACGCTGTTCTGCGCTAGGGTGTGCCCTGTCATACCTTTCCAACAGAGCCGAAGCTTCGAAGGATATGGATTCACACTGCGCGCCCATTGCAGCCAACGTGGGTGCCTTCAAAGCGTGACTTTTTGTGCTCCGAACACTTCGAGGATAGTGACTATGAGTTACTGTGTAAATTGCTGGTCCCGGCTGCCGACCCACGTTGGGCTACGGCGGCTCGTCTGGCTCGTCGTCCTTGCTGTCGCTTGACACAGCAGAACGGTCACGCGCATATGGTTGTATTTGGCGCATCCGTTTTGGAGGCCTGTCGAACTCGGAGTCGCACTGACCGCTCGTGGAACCACTGTCACTCGCACCTTGCATCTTTGCGCTCTCGCGACACGCTTGGTAGTTGTAGCGGTTTTTGAGGAATAAGCGCTATTTTGTTTCCTATGTGGGGAAAAGAGGACAAGGCTCAGCGCCACACCAGCCACCCTCGGTTCTTGAGAGGAGAGGTGGAGAAAGGGAAGTGGCAGGACAGGAGAGAGCGTGCCGGTTGCCCCCCTCTTGCTGGAGCACTCGACGTCACGTCCGCCGACAAGCGCAGTGGCATGCAGCCGCCGCGCTCTCACAATCCACTAAAAATACGGCCAACTGCTCGAAATTACGTGAAATAAACGCTGCGTACAGGAACAGTCGTGTCGTCCGAGTCGAATGTAAGTGTTTTCGTAGCTTTTTCAAATTTTTGTTCAGTATCCCTTTAAAGAACATTTTGTTATGTTATATATTGTTACGGAAGCTCTCAGAGCACACATCAGTCACCTTGCTTGCCTCCTGCCAATCATCTCACCTCACTGCAAGAAGACCGTTTCTTTTTGCAAGGAAATCCTGTCCTGTTGTGCATACTTTCCACCAAATTATACAGCTCCAGTAAGAGTTCCTATTCTCCCATGATGCTTCGCTCAACCACATGTTCGACTCACGGTTCAAGGAATATGGACAAAAGCACAACTCTCATCTCCAACACTCAGGCAGCCTTCTTTGCTCTTGCTGTATGTGACATATAATGAGCATAATTATCTACCTATGCATTGATGCTTCAACTGATATGGACATATCTATGGGGTCAGTGATGGTTCCTACAAAAACCACCACCTCAAAGATTAAGCTGTCCCACCAGACGACACTGACAGCCCCGAAGCTTGGTGCTTTTGGAAGTGCCCTTAATGCAACCCATAATGAACCACTCGAGAAATAGAGCAGGTTCAGTGATGCCAAGGCAGCTCCTCACTGTTTCATTTCTGCCTTTAAGTGCACACTCCATGAACAATTGGTCCCAGAAATCAGAGAGCTGCTTCTTTATCTTGTTGAGTATGGTCGCTGCATCACGTTTTAGTGGCTCCCAAGCCATTGTGGCATGATGGGTAGGGAACATGCTGATGCGGCTGCTTGATCTGCACATGAGGAGAGTGTGCAAGACTCCGCCCCGCTTTCAAGAACAACTGCAACAGTGAAAATTCATGAGCTTGCACATGAGGCCAAAAGATCCTTATGTAACACAGAAAGTTTGCAGCACACAAGTCGGCGTGCGCTCACTGGACCCCTCTCTTTTACTTCGCTCCCCGTCCGGACTCTCCAGACTCAAGACAACGATACTTTTCCAAATGTGGGTTGGTGTCACCTTCACGGAAACTTTTGCCTTTCACATCGGGATGGATGGAAGATAGCGCTGGGATGGAACATATCACTGTGGCAATGAGAAAACTACTGAACATGTTCCTTGCCACTGTCCTAACTAAAGCACACACAGGCTGTCACTAGCAGCTGTGTTGATCGGTCTTGAACAACAGGCCATTCAGAATGCTGACCTGAATGCCGAGCTAAGCAGTCATCTCATCAGAAGTCAGTCAAGGCCTTAAGTGATTTGTATGCATGTCAAAAATTATGCCAAGTGACTTTCATACTGCACCGCAGGAGGTTTATAAATCCGACCGATGTTGTGCAATAATTGACCTGCAAAAAGTTGAGGTTTGGACTCGCTAAGCATTAAGCCTAATTAAGGTATATTTATGGATTGTTTACTTAGCGCTTCTGTTCTGTGGCAGTTTTGTAGTGCATCAAAAAGCCCTGAAAAATTCAGTTTTGCAATGCAGAAACAAGATGTGGAAGGGATGAACATGAACTAGCATATATGTCCCATCTTTAAAAACTGGTGCCAGCAGACTGCCATGACATTTCCCATTGACTTCTGCATGCTTTAATCTGTTTTATCTCACCTAATTCTAAACCAATATCTGCTTCTTCACTTAGGTGCACAGGGTTTGTGTAAAGATCATCAGAAGCTCATGACATGAAGAGGCAGTAGTTGCTGGTGAGATCACTGGCCGGTGCAGAAGCTTGAACAGAGCGAAAAGGTAAAAAACACCATGGTTCGTTAAGCTACTCTCGAATGGTCTTGATTAGCTACTCACCAATGTAAATAAACATCTGTCATAAAGAGCAAATGCATCAGCTAGCGCGGAAAGATGGAAGTTTTAAAGCTTTCTTTGACACTATATATTGCACTATGTAGTTTATCAACAAGGTTGTGCTTTATCCGATGTTAAAAATAGAGCAAAATTTTTATTTGTTTTTGCCCTTATAAGCTACAACACTCTTCTGTCAAAAAAAAAATTCTGCAGTCAGCGAGTAGTAAAGAATATAGAAGACTCACGTTCACTGCAATCCCTGCCAGTCCATCCCCGTTCACAGACGCAAACGCCAGTCTCTGGATTGCACGAGGAGTTGTTCTTGCAGTCGCAGGTATTCTCGCATGAGGCACCCCACTGGCCGCGTGGACACTGGCTTTCACAAGACACTCCTGAAAGGCAGACCATGGTTGCACAATTACCCTTATGCTTAAAGTATTTACTCTTTACTCTTCTTAATCATATTAGATTGAAGTTAGGAAATGCACTTATTTCTGCGACCCATAAAGGAGCGTGGGGCAGCATTGTGGATGGGATCACATTAACACCACACATTACCACAGCTTATGGTGACGTGTGGCGTTGATGAAACTAACATGATTTCCTCGATTAGTGATTTAGTATAAATATTGTTCACAACCACGGCATACTACTTTTTAGCAAACATTGCCTTGAGTGACATGCTGAGCCTACTGATTCACACATAAACATTACCTTCAATTTTAAATTACACACTTCTTTCTCGTGTAGCAGCTCATTGCCAATGTGACACTTGGCGTGCTAAAGTGCGCGCGCTCAAAATGGTGCTAAATCTCTCCACGTAACCAGGGGCACCAGAAAGTAGGACGTCTTTTCTTAGAACAGCTATCTTCACCTTCATTTTTATCTGAATTTGGCAAAGTGGACAGAAAAAAAGATGACAGTAAAAACTGATGAGTGATTGTAGTTAGCAGACAAAAACCGTGCATGCTCACCTTTGATGCCAGGTGCACACATGCACTTGCCAGTGATGTAGTCGCATCCCAAAGAATGTGCCCAGTTGCACTTGCATTTATTTTCGCAATTCTGTCCATATTTCCCATGCTGGTGAGAAGCCCATGTAAAGAAAAAGAATAACGAGTGTGAGAAAGCAGGACAATGCAACATGTGTTTCAATATCCAGAACTTAGCCTATGCGATATGTACTGCCAGGCACATGTACCTCCCAAACTGTGCTTATTCCATTTTAGTGCATCCCGAACTGCAACCGGTACCAAGCGTAACACGTTTGGCACAGAACGAACTATAGAAGACCTCCTGTGTGGCTGCCAAACATGCAAAGATCTGAAGTTCACCGTTCATACGGCTTTAGGAAAATTAGATGACAGGGTTTTTGCGGTAGATAACATCTTGGGACCATTGGCCTTGTGGGCTTATGCAATGCCACAAGATATGATGCTGTGTTTCGATGTGCCAACCTATATGGACACTTGAGACAAGTTTACCATTTCATTGTCGTGTGTGTGTGTGTGTGTGTGTGTGCGTGAAATCTATGAAGTCGATCATCAACTTGTTAGCGGGAATAAGTCACATGACTGAAGGGCATTGCAGTACACGAGTCACAAATTATAATTTGAACAATCCTAGCTCCTAGTAAAGCGCAGAACTCCATTACTTGATCACGTCAGCATTTCACCCCTATCAAAAAGTGATAACTTTTGATAAGCATCAGCAGGAATAGCCCTAAACTGAATTCGAGGCTGTATTTACTGCCATAACATTACAACTGATAAGTAAACATGGCAGAAACTGAGGTCATGGAACAATGGTTACAGTAAACATCACAAAACAGTTATGCTTTCCTGGCATATGGCCTCTGAAAAAGTAGTCTATAAGGTTGCGTGTATTAGCATCCCATTTCTTACACTTCTTTTCCTGGCTTCTACATCCAAAGAATGTGATGGCACATATGTTGACTGATACGCGTCACTGTTCAAAACTGTCACAGCACCTTCCATGAATTTCTGTCTACAAGGAACGCCAAGATTCATTGCCAGTCGTGTTGTACGGACACATACCAGAGGCCGATTAGGATAAGATGATGAAGCACATGCACATTTATTTAAATGGTGAAAACCACCATCCATCGGCCTGTTGGTTTGTCTGCCTCGCACCTATGCCCACTACTTACATTGCTGCTGCCTGACCAGTAATAATTTCTGGGGTTTTACATGCCAAAACCACAATATGATTATGAGGAACACCGTAGTGGAGGGCTCTGGATAATTTCGACCACCTGGAGTTCCTTAACGTGCACTAACATTGCTGGATACATGGGCCTCTAGCATTTGACCTCTACTAAAATGCGACTGCTGCGGCCAGGATTGAACCTTCAGGAGGCCTGCAGCTGAGCACCGTAACCACACACTGCGGCGACTCCACTTTGACCAATAAACCAAGTGGTTATTGTAATGTCTGCTCTTTCCCGTCACCTTTACCTTGACACAAAACGGAAAGGCGAGCTAGTTGGTACTGAGTCATACTTATAAATTACAAGCACTAAGACGACAGGGGCAAGAACGGGCACAACACGAACGCTTACTGACAACTGAAGGCTTTATTGCTTCAAAAGAAAATATATACCTAAACCTTAACCTCGCCTATTACCCGCGCATGTGCACCGTTGGTCAAGTATTAACTCTAGGGTGTCCATCTGCCGTCACCCATCTTTGGCCATATCTGCCAAAGAAGCGACACTGCTAGAGGAGAGGAGTTAATTGGAGGGTGAGCGCATGCCATGTATCTTCTGTGTTTTGCTTTGACCAGCAGTGCGTGCGCATGTGTGGTTTAAAGGTGAGGTTAAGGTTTGGGTATATATATATTTTCTTTTGAAGCAATAAAGCCTTCAGTTGTGAGAAAAGCGCCCATGTTGTGCCCTTTCGTGTCCCTGTCGTCTCAGTGCTTGTAATTTATAAGTATGAAAATTTACCTTACAGTTTTGCACACTAAACAAAAAGAAAAAAAAATAAAACAGGATAAAGAAAGGAAGAACTTCACTGCCTGGAAAGAAGGTTAATGGACATCACATTTCGCCCGACCATAAATTTCCACGGTAACCTAAGGAGATTCCACTGCATTGAGAAACAAAGGTCAATTGCTCACATCACATTTGAACTCGCAGAACTCTCCAAGGTACCCGGGCGAGCAGGTGCACTGTCCGGTGACTGGGTTGCAGGCTGCCCCATGCTTGCACTTGCACTTGCTCTGGCAGTTGAGGCCATACGTGCCCACAGGACACAGTTCGTTGCATCTCGATTTGGCATAGCCTGAAGAAAGGCATAAACGACAGCATATAGGCTTACCAGTAAAGAATTAAAGGTATAGAAAGCATTACATGCAAGAGAGCTGGTAATAAAACTATGAGAATAGAAGCCACTGCATCTCAATCTACAATACACGTAACATTGACAAGTTTTGATTGCAGCTATATGTTTCACTAACTATATTTGATTTTTGACAGAATGACAGTAACAACTTCATATCACAGGATGGCACCTCCTTAATTATGTACTTGTATCACATGATAAACGACATAAAGAATAAAACTAATAAAGAAAGTTGGTAGGCACAAAGCATATGGCATAGATAAAAATATATAGGCAGCAAAGTGAAATTAACAGTTACAAGGAGCAAAATAACAGCAATAATAATAACAGCAAAAGGTAAAAATAAAAATGTTTTCTTTCTCTCTTATCTTTTTGCATTTTACAGCATGACCACCCGAAGACAACGCTTAAATACTAATATCGAAATGTTGATTCTCTTTCTCTCTCTTCACAGAAAGCCTGGGATGAGGGCAACTGGGTCAAGATAATGCAAGCGCTTTAACCCTTTCAGACGCCCCTTATGAAGAACTGCCTGTAAATGCGTCAAATCAATACAACGTTGTTTCAAGGCACTCAATATTTTATTGCAACAAAAATAATGTAATAATACAGTAATTTATATGTGTCATAGTAACTATTCCCAATTAAATTGTAATTAATTATCTATTTATTCTGAAGTCATTCATGCCTTATTTTTGTATAAGTGGATTTAAATCTCAGGCTAGAAATATAGTGCGAATTCGTGTCCAACATCCAGCAAGATTTTACTAGCTCATTTCGTCTAAGTATAGAGCAGTGCTATGACATGGCGCAGAAAAAGCCGCTTGCGCCATGCTACAGACATATAGTGGTGCATACCTGGCGGACACTGACAAAGGCCATTGACATGTGAACAAACTCCATTGTTCTCACAGCTGCAGTTCTGGGAGCAGTTGGTTCCAAACTTGCCTGGAGGACACCGCTCGCTGCAGCTGCAATGTAAGAATGAATGGCTCAGGGTGAATGCAAGAATGAATCAAAATGGCTCAGGGTGATTGCAAGCAACGCTGCTACATAGGTTGTAAAGGAACTGATAAGTTATTAAAGAAAAAGGCACCCATTTATTAGAAGTCGCTGACAACAGTTCCAACCATGTTGAAGCAACATAAAGACCTTAAAGGAGCACTGCAACACTTTTCCATGTAACTGTCAAATGGCTTCACTACAGGAGTTTATTGCCTCACGAATCAACTGCTACAAAAATTTTCAGAATCGGTCAAGTACAAGCAGAGTTACAGGAATTTGTTGCACGCTCCAAGAGCTTTCTCTCTCCTTTTGTACTAGTGAGAGCTGAAAGCTAAGCAGGGAGGGGAAATGACAAGGGGGCAAAAAGATGCATCCCTTTGTCAGTGCGCGTCATGACCTTGAACACTTGCTTTTTTTTTCTTCAAAAGTGCAGGTTACATTCAGCATGATCGCAAGCGAGCGCATGGGCGCATCACGGCATCCCGTGATGGCCAAGATGACTATGCAGCTCGTGATGCTCAAACCAGCCTATGGCCGTAGACGCTGTGTTTATGGCACGGTCATTTGGGTTTATGGCATCACATGTCGAGAAAAGAACGAGTGATTTCTAGCTGACCTTGAAAATTATAATTGTAAATTCCAGGCCGCGTGCTGCACTATAATGTTTGGCTGACATGTTCTCGGGAGCCTCGACTACCGATCGGCAGCGTTTTCTGACCATGCTGAAAAAGTGTTGCAGGGCACCTTTAATAGGAAATTCTGGGTTAATTCTGACAACCTATGCTTCTTAAAAGCAAAACTAAAGAGTAATGCTGAATCAGTTTATACTTAAAGTAGCTTTCTGTAACTCCTCTTTTTTTCTTTCATGGCAGGAGCTCGATTACAAGAGGAGAAAGTGAAGACAGAGTTATCTTTTTAGCGTCCCGAAGTTGGTGTGAGGAATTTCTATGTTCTGTTCAATGTGAGGCAGTAGGTATTCTCAAAACTTTACCCTACTTTAGTGTAACATTTCCTCCACCTTTGCCATTAAAAAAATTAACTAGGCCCAACTTGTCAACGTTCACAACATCAGGCGTCTTTCATGGCGTATCAAGCTGCCTATCACCGCAGAAATGGCTTTTCCAAATACTGTTGATAATTGACTAATACAACTCAGCTTAGTGTTTTCCATCCCCACTTAATGATGGCTGTGGCAATTGAGAACTGAACCTGCATGCCCATGCTCTGCAGTAGACTGCTGTGCCACAGTACACCAACATGAAGTGTGTTCAGCAAAGCTTTGTTAAGCACTCTTTGTTAAAGGGGTCATGAAGCACCCCATGGGCTTGTTGAAAAAACACATCCTGCGGAAAGCTTACATGGCTATGAACTGCTCTGCCAAATATTACAGTCGTGTGCGCCGTGTAAAGGCCACAAACGGAGAGTGAAGTTGCCGTTTCCTCTGGCAACCTCTTTTCAAACAGAGGCCGGTTCTCACTCTTGTCGGTGAGCGGAGCGTCTGCCCGTTGACGTCGCGGATCTGCCTGTTTACGTTGCAAGAGACATAGCATGCTTACTGGCCGATAGCCGATGTATATCGAGAGCGGCGTTCGGATCAGATGTGGTTCTTGCCACGGGGTGCCGCCACTTGCCGGCGCCGCACTCCTCAGTACACGGTAGCCGCACTCGCGCACACGAATCGCAGCGGGAGAGCGATCGTGTTTCATGACGTGCACAGACGTAACTTCTTTACCCCGTGCCATCCCTCCCTGTGTAGCTTCCAGTGCGCTCGTCGGCACGAGAAAAGAGAGAAAGCGCTGAAAGCGTGCTCCAAACCCCCGTAACTCCGCTCATTCTTGACGGATTCGAGAAATTTTTGCGGCAATCGATTCGGGAGGCAGTAAACTCCGATACTGAGGTCATTAGATTATTACTTGGAAAAGTGGTTCATGACCCCTTTAAGCTTTGTGGTGGTAGTATAGTTTTATTGCATCTTGACCATACCACTCTTATGCACAGGTTTACAGAGAAGCCTTCGCAGTGCTCCGATATGTTATATCACTGCTCTTTATTAAACACTCTTTGTTAAGCTTTGAGGTGGTAGTATAGCCACCAGCTTTTATAAACATGAAAGGGATACTAAAGGCAAATAACAATTTATGTCAGAGTGAAAGCCCAATGTATGACAACTTCTAAAATGGCAATATTATCAACAGCAGTGCCCTACTTACCGAGAAATTAAGCTAAATGTATCACATGATGAGCGCCACGAGTGGGACATTTTCGAAGTGATCCCGATGACGTAGGGAAGTCGGCCTACAATAAATCACTAGTAATCAAACTAGCAGCAGTAAAAACAGAACATTCCGAGCATCAAAAGACGTAATAAAATGCTGTTTGTTCGTTTCCGCTTGATTCATGGAAAACAAAACCTCCGTGGCGTTGCCATGGGGAACGGCGCGCGTGGTTAAAAGGTTCCGTTTTCGCCGAACTGTGCCTCGCCCGTCTCAGTGGTAGTTTCGGGATCGCGTACTGCCGTGCGTGTTTTGCGCGCTCGTGAAAGTCGCTCTGACAGAAAGTTCGAACAAATGCCGCATGCGTGTGATATTGCCGGATGGCCGAATGGTGCACAACGCCAGTGCTGCAGCAAAGAAACCAGTGTGTCTTTTCACTGGGTGCCGCGGAATGAACCCTTACGCTCGAAGTGGCTTAGTGTCATCCCATTGCGCCAGTGTGCTAAACAGTCAAAACCTCTGCGTGTGTGCTCGCTGCACTTTCGTACTGAGGATTACGAGACCAACCGCAACTTGGTGACGGCTTTGAATGTGCCCATCCGAGCAAGTCTTTGCCGCAGCGCCGTTGTTGCTACTGTGGGTCCCGCTACTTCCGCTCGGCTGCCACTAGTGTCGGCGGCCGCGCAGTAAAAGCGGGCAACGTTGGGCACGGCAGCAGTGACGTAGGAGAGTCGTATTTTCAGGCGGGAGATTTGAAGCGCGCTAACGCAATGCGGACCACTAAAAACGTGATTTTATTTCAAAATAAGCACTTCCTTGGCACAAAAGCAGCACTACGAGGTTTCTGGACCGCTATTTCAACAATCAACGTCGACTTAATATTTGCCTTTAGTGTCCCTGTATCACGTGACAGTGGTGCATGTGACTGTGGTACCACACATGCCATCTGTTTGGCTAACTGTTGCCTTCTCCCATTTTAGTGGAAGTTGTGTGTAGTGGGATTTACCCAATGTTTGTGAAGCACACCCATTTATGATGCCCACAAGCGTTACTATAGATGCTGGACATGAAAAGCTCAACCAAGAACAGCTTCGCTGGTAATGAACTAGTTCATCCTAGTACTGTGATGCTAGCTGCTACTGCGACTTCAGTCAGGGCTTAAAGTCATGAGCAGTGTCACCCCCACTCTCTCCTCCAGAAGTAGCGCTGCCAAGAATTTTTTTTTTTTTTGAAGGAAAGCCAGGGGGCAGGGGAGGAGGCACCCCCTTGCCCAGGCAGAAGGGGCTGGGCAGGTGGGTTTTGTCTAGGGTCATTTTATGCTAGGTACCCTATGATGGACAGAAGTTTCAGGGGGGGGGTTGGTGGTGGTTATAATTCGCCCTACTGGCCACCTTCACCTACAACCCTACCCTCCCTCAAAATGTAAGGAGTGTGGGCCCTCCCCTGGTATTCAACAATACAAGCACACGTACAAGCAGCCTTTAGTGGGTTGGCAGGCCTTGCTTGAGCAAAGGGAGACTTCACGCACTGACTTTGGTGCATTTAACATAGTACATGCTACACAGAAGCGGCCAAAGGCTCTCACTTGGGGCCAATGAAGCCTGGTTCACAGACGCATGTGCCGTCGACAGGGTCGCAGGTGCCGTCGTTTTCGCAACTACATGTGAGGGAGCACTCTGGCCCATAGAAGAGCTGCATGCATGGACGGGAGCAGGTCTCTCCATTCCAGCCTGGCTTACACTTGCAGTGGCCAGTCCACGGGTGGCACCTGTTTGCCAGTGTTCAAAAGTGCATGACACATCTATGTATATCGTTTCTGTACAGTTGCCACTGGATAAAATGGCTATGGCTTTTGCAAGCGTTAGTTCCCTGACCCTATTAATGTGCATGCTTTCACTCTGAGTTGTGACGTTAAAGGCACTACCACTACATTGCAGCTTAGACTGATTTGGCACTGTGCCATGTTAGGCCCCATGACAGAAACATAGATGGAGGTGCAGCATTTTGTTTAAATCAAGAGTCTTGCTGTTCCAAGTAGCAGGCAGTATTTTGCATGCATTGCACTTGTGAACATGTCAATGCCCACATTTGTGATGCCACTACACAACGGCCTTAAAAGAAAGACTCCTTTGCTAACAGAAATAATGTTAAGCTTTTCGAATAAACCAAGCACAATATCCATTTCAATAAAAATAATGTGTGCCTAAGATGGAAACGGCAAAGCGAAAGGCTAACTGCATTGATGAAGATGACGAGTAAACATTATAAATGATTGCGACAAGTCTCAAGAGATGCAACAAAATGCACAATTGATATCTTCTGCAGAAGAATCTCATTCAGCTAGCAATCGAAGAAAGCATTCTTTTTTTATTTTTCTGACCTTCCAAATGTTGGGGGCCAGCCTGTACACAAGTAAATAAATCCAAACAGTGTGTTAAATAAACGAATGTTTGAAATTTCATTCTTCGTTTTCTTTCTGGCCATGCGCTATATAGAGTAAACTTGCAGAAACTCAGTATTTTCAAAATTCTAGACCACTCTAAAATTGGTGCATCAACCTAGACAATTTTCTAGATCCATTTGCACAATGTGTCACAAATACAGTCGCCGACCGTTTATTCGGACGCTGAAAATTCGGACATGCTCGTTTATTCGGACACCTTCGCGGCACCGCCACTCGTCCCATTGAAGTAATGTAAACTCACGACCGAAAATTCGGACGCCCCCCAGTCCGCCGTTCGATTTTTCGGACTCCGGCTGGCTGATCGAGTGCGACGTTGACTGCCATAACAAGCTGTCAGCAATGTTTACAAAATTTTGATAGGTTGCCAGCACTGAAATGTTGCACTGGCTATAACTGGAGATCGTGCCAGTGTCAAAAATCCACGCAAAATTACCGATCTCGAAGGCTATGTTTGTTGGCTACACGTAACGGTTGCCTTTTGGCTTTAGCCAGTCAAGTATCCATTGAACGGCTACCACGGCCGAGCAGCAGGCCAAGCCAAGCCAAGATTGTAATCGGCTCGGTGCGGCGTTTGAGGAGAATGACAGCGCGTACGAGTACGACGCGGATCCTAATTCGGACAAAGAGAGTACGACAACAGAAGCGCTGCAACATCAATTAGCCCAACGTCGTTTCCTTTTGGCGTGTGAGGGTTTGCTTTGTCAGATGTTTCTGTGGCTAGGCCTGATCTGCATCCCGAGCTTAGTGTCCCGCTCCCTTGTTTGTTGCTTGGCGTGCGAGGCCTGATCTGCTGAAATTGCTCCGACGCTGCCCGTTCCATGTGCGCCGTCGGAACTAAAGAAACGCGGCGACTACAAGGCCATGACGATGGCGAAAAAAGCGGCGATTATTCACCAGGTGGAAGTTCCTTGGGAGTTTTCGCCGAGTTGGGCGATGAGATATCCGTCAGCTACTCGAACCAGCGCATGTGGACAGTGACTGCCGTGATGACTCACCACACCTGTCATCAAATGCGGATTTAGCATAGGCCGTTACAGTGCTACTGCCGACCATCACGGGTGGCCAAACATTGGCTGAAATACAGGCCGACTTGGTCGCGCGTAAGCGTACATGTGTACAGACACGCACTGACAAGTTTTTTCCGGCCGCTGGGCCAATAAAAGGGCTTTTTTCTGGTGAATCCTTTTTTTCGGACTCCCGATTATTCGGACTTTTCGGCGGTTACCGCTGAGTCCGAATAAACGGTCGGCGACTGTAAATCCTTTCAGCCTATTAAACCTCTGAATGTTTCAACAGCTACAAACATTGTTTTCAAGAGTCATGCACAACCTATGCTGAAACAAGTGTTAATGGTTTGCAATGTTTGGCCCGTTGAACAATGATGATTTAAACCATTGTCCATTGAACATTGGCCATTAGAAACAATGAAACTTCCTGCTGTTCACACTCTCTTATTAAAAATGTGCAGGTGCTTTGGCAAGTTCAACATGGAATAACACTCTATATTCACACAAAAATATTGAAATGCATAACACACTTACATGATTGAATTTTCTTTATCACACTGGCAGACATGTTCACATTTTGGTCCGTATAATTCGTCTGTGCAAGCTGTTAAAAATAGAAAAGAGGGATGAAGAATGCAGAAAAGAGTAAAGTACAAATGCACCAACAACTTCTCATGCATTAAAGAAGAGCAAGTCACCAAAACTGAGCATTACTCGCACAAATAAATACTGTTCATCAAAATTATTTTTGCACTTACAAGACTGACCGCGCATTCACAATGACCATATAGTGACGGCTGTCACTCAAAACTAGCCAAACTTACTAGCATACCTTTAACTTATATGTACGAGTGAATCCACACATTTTCTCCATTCCTTACCTCGACTTTCGCATCGTGGTCCGGTGAAACCAGGAAGACAGATGCACTGACCATTGGTAACATTGCAGCTGGCACCATTTTCACAGTCACATTTCTGCAAAATAAGAACAGCAACAACGTAAGATAGCTGCACCTAACAATGCCGGCACGCTGTTAACTGTATCAGGCGAAAGAAATTCAAGTGCGGTCTACATAAATGTTTATTCTAGATACTATAACGAGGAAGCCCAGAAACACTCCTGCAGCGACGTTACAATTGATTTAAACCTAGACTAAACAAAAGCTTTTGCTTCTGCTAGATCCTCGAAAGCTCAAAGGCCGAGCGAGATTCAGCTGAACTTGTAGTGAACAAGAATATAACAGATATAACAAAATTTGCATTTATTCATAAACCTGAGCAGCTCTAAATAGAGCATGAATGAACACAGTGAAACAGTAGTTTTTTAACGTCACAATGAATGCTTTATCATTTTAATCAAGTGACTCAAGCCACTCAGGTTATGATGTCTTTTTTTTACACTAGTTACGGGTGCCTGGTTTTGAACATGGTGGCTGCTTTTGTTATTTCATGGTTTATGCGACAGAATGCACTGATCGTCTCCTCGCAGCTTTCTTGCTCAACCTACTCGCACAATCACTGCATTCGTCCTCCGTGGCTTTGTGAATCGGCAGCCTGTCATAGCTTTACATGATCGTCTGCCTGGACTGCATTGTCTGGACGTGGAGCCTTTCATGCGTAGGTAATTTGGAAGGTTAAATGTCTGGGTCACCTTAGGGATGCCCTTGGAGACATTTTAAATGCCTGGTGTGGGCTAGTCGTAAAAACAAAGCCGCAGTAGCTTTTGGGTGTTGCTACGTGACGGTTATAGATTTCGAAGGGCTGATAAATGCCTTTCTGAATTTTAAAATCTCGTCGTTTAGCAAAATAACTCAAGTGCAGTAATCACCTAATTAAATAGAGCTTCAATTGTATACTACAATGCCCCTGTTATTTACCTTTCTTAGCCCCGCCACGGTGGTCTAGTGGTTATGGCACTCGACTGCTGACCCAAAGGTCGCGGGATCGAATCCCGGCCGCGGCGGCTGCATTTTTGATGGAGGCGAAAATGTCCGAGGCCCGTGTACTTAGATTTGGGTGTACGTCAAAGAACCCCAGGTGGTCGAAATTTCCGGAGCCCTCCACTACGGCATCTCTCATAATCATATCGTGGTTTTGGGACGTTAAACCCCAGATATTATTATATTATTATTTACCTTTCTTATTAATTGTGCCATCTGTGCAGGCCTCTTCATTACAGAATGAGAATTGCCAACTCTTTTCAACTTCTCCTACCTTTTTTTTTACACAGCTTGCTATAGCTGAGTTGTGTTAGCACCAACGTTCTGTTGTTTAGAACAACTGAAACTGGAGCTAGTTTGGTAGGGATTCATTATAAAAGGTAAGGAATTTAAACACAGACACATGGGAAGACAACAAGGTGTTTGTGTTATCTTGTTCTGTTCTCTTGTGTCCATGTTTGCATGCCTTACAAGTTAGGATGTATGCATATGCATTGTGAGGTGGCAGCAAGTAAGTGTACCTTGCTGCAGTTGAGTCCGTACGTTCCAACAGGGCATTCATCCTGGCATCGTTCACCCACATACCCAGGGCCGCAAATGCATTTGCCCGTCAAGTGCTCACACAGGGCCCCATTGTAGCAGTGGCAGCGTTGGCTGCAGTTGGTGCCATGAAAGCCAGCAGGACATGGATTTGCACACACTGCACCCTGTGATGAAAAGCAGCAGACTGTCTCACATTGGCTTGACTTAAAAGGGGGACTGACACAAAATTTGCGGCCAAGATAGCCTGCGGGATCGATTCCTGTGAACATGCATATAGCATCTGCAAAATATCAACAGCGAATATAGCTTGGAAGGTATTTTAAATGAATTTTGAAGTTTGCATGAGTGATTGACACCCTCGCGCTATTGACACCCTCAAAGGTGACTGTCGGTGACCCCTTTACTTCCCTCACGTGACCACACCGCAACAACTTATGATGACATCATAGCCGCCATTTTTTTGCCGTGTTCGCTCCAGCAGTCTACTTCTCGGTGGCTGCTCTCGAACCACGCAGAAGTGCATCTCAGTTCTGTGTGCTGACGTGATCGAGCGCTGCACCCGCCAGGTGGTGACAGTTGCACCCTGTGGCTTATCGTTTTTGAAACCGAAACTCACATTGGTCAATAATGAGAAGCCTGTAATTAATTATCTGTCGCGCGCTGCAGCAAGCGATGTGCTGTGTTATGACTAACAGGCCCCCAGCAACACATTGCAGCAAAAAAATGCAAGGCCAATGTTTTTGTGTCAGTACCCCTTATGCATAGTAAATGTTGAACATACATGCAGAATCACATTTCTACGATGACAACGAAGACTGAGAGAAACATGAAACCTGTTGGTTTCATTAGTTGCTAGGCTATGGAAGCAAAAGAAAGCACCATAAAAGCAAAAGTTGCCTTTATAGTAGACTCTCGTTAAACGGAACCTGAAGGGACCAAGAAAATGTGTTCCATTTAACGGGAGTTCCGTTTACTGAGAGTCTACTGTAGTAATTATCTCTATACGCCACGGCTATCTAACTGACAGTTTCAAATTAAATCAGTTTTCTTGCATGACAGCTACACAACTGGTAAGAAGTTCTGTATGCATTAGCAAGTGTGCTTCTATGGATAGGGGCTTGCATACATGCACCAGCCAATCACCATAACTCTTTCATCCACTGACAGCATGTGCACGTTTGAATCCAATCATGTACCATTCAATAACTGTCGCTCATTTTATGCCTCCCAGCATGTGCACGCATGCATTTCTGTTAATTTGTCGTGTGTAAAATAAAAAAAATTTCTGCTTGGCAAACTTCACGCAACTACGCTGCAGTCTCATGGTGGAACATAGCAATATTTAGCCGATGTTGTTTGCCACGATAAAGAAGTGTATATATTTACAGAAAGCTGTCCTATGTGCAGATGCCAAGGGGTGCGATGGCACAGTGGGTTACAAGAGATTTAATTTTCACACAGTTAACAGGCAGCCCTGTGCCGTCTTATCTGGTTATCCATGTCTCACCGTCCATCCCTCGGGGCAGAAGCAGCGTCCAGTGACCGGGTCACAAGTACCTCCGTTCTGGCAGTTGCACTTGTTGGAACACTGGTCTCCGTGAGTTCCAGCTGGACACAGCTCGTGGCACCTTACGGAAAACAGAAAATGCACGAATGAATGTGTAAGCGCGGTGTAATAGGAACATTTCAATGAATCCTTACGTGTGCAACACATGACAGATGTTTCTGAAAGTGCACAAATTTTTAAGTATGTCAAGACATCAATATCATCGCAGTAACACACATGTGCTGAGAAGAGGCAGAACAATCTACATTGCATGAATACTGCAGTCGTAGACTACGTCGCTTGTGTTTTTCATCTACTGAGAACAGGACTCATTGTTAACAATCGTGACAAAGAATGGTTACCAGTTCCACAACCGAGAATGAAACCATGGAGCAGTTTTCTCCTGTACGTGAAAAATGTGCCTACAATCTCACTTTTACTTTTTCCTGTGCTGCCCTCTGCCATTTTGGCAGGGTTTTGGTAGGGGCCGGGACATCCGGTATTGCCAGAACCAAAGCCTCCGAGATGAGACCTTTCGCGAATCTTCCGCTAAGGGAAGGGTGCGTTGTGAAAAAGGCAGAGTCTGCACATTTATTTTTATCTGATGAACAGCATAATCATTAAGAACAGTAACAACATCACACAAATTCGATGCTAAATTCACAGAAATTATGAAGGCTATTGTGCAACACACGCCAGGACAAAATGTACAGAACACTTCAACTTGTAAAGGCAGCGAGTTTGACGTTTGACAAACATCACTGTCTGGTTCCTCACCAAAACAAGTTATCAAAGCAAGAAGATAGTGTAAACACTCACAAAGGTCCTGTGTACCCAGGAGCACAAGTGCAGGCCCCTGATATGTGGTCACACAGGGCACCATTCTCGCAGCGGCACAGCTGTCCACACTCGTAGCCGTACTTGCCGCTGTCGCAAGGCTCATTGCAGTCAATACCTTGCCAACCTTGAATGAGAAGAACAGACCCAAGAGAATCATGTGATACAGCTCTTGGCAAATGTCAATCTTAGGTGACAAAACAATGTTAAACAAGCTTGCTGCAATTGGCACCAGTAGCCCTAGGTTGTGTTGTGTTTTTATAATCAAGATGGGGGCCAACTAATGGAAATTCACTCATGGAAATGCACACAGCTGCGAGGTCATTAGTTTTGGCCCTTCAAAAGGTTTCTAACGGAACAAGATATGCTCACTCAGAGCCTCTTTCTACGTTCAACCATTCCTTCAGTTACCCCAGCCACCTTTCTGATTGGCTTTTAAATCTAAATCGGATTTTAGATCTACATAACTTAGTGGCTTAGCTTATCACAAAACGTTAGCGGACTGTAGATGTGGCTATTTATCCAGCAAAGCATTCCACAATGTTATTGCATGGAAAATGAGGGGCAAGTTTTGTTACATCCTGCAGCATGAAAAGGTTTAAAGAGTATGCAACTCAAACTCATTGGCACGGCCATCCCTACATTATCAAAAAAAAAAGGCTAAGAACACTGACCTGGCTTGCAAGAGCAGGCTCCGCTCACTGGGTCACACCGGGCACCATTCTTGCAAGGGCAGTCCCTGTGGCAAGCCTTACCCCACTTGCCATCTGGGCAGGCTGTGGGAAATAGATGTGGTTGTAATGCATAAAACAAGAAATTCGTAACTGCTATACGAAAATCTATCTATGCCTTACTAATAGTCTGGAACTGTCATTCAGAATACATAACAGCAGATGGATTGTACATGCTATGTTAAAAATGTTACCATACTATGGCGCAATGTAAGGGGTCTCTGTCACGTGGACTAAATCAAATATAAGGTCGTACTACTTGAAAAACCAGCACAACTGAGGTAAGACGTAAGATTGCACATGGAAGCAAGAGAGGCATCTCAACTGATAATACTATCATGGCTACTTGATTAATGCTTGACAAAAAGAGGTTCGCAATGTTAAAGCAAGAAACGTCTGCAGAATCCTTACAGATTTAGTTGCGAGTATAAGAAAGTCTAAAATCAAAAAAGTCAAGAGAACAGATCTGGTGTACTGAAAGTCATTGCAACCAGGCAGATCTTGTTTTGTGTCACACTCAGAAAAAGTAAAAGTACCTAGCTTTCGTTCTTTAACAGTCACTGTAATTTATATAATGAAAAACTTACTGTATATCACTGATGGTTGCAGCAGAAAAGAGAGAAGGAGAAAAGAAAACCAGAGACATTTCATATTTCGGTGCTGTTGCTCACTTGATAGTGCAAAAGTATCGACAAAGCACTGTGTAAACGAAGAGAGCACGCCAGATACTCACAGTTAAAGGGACACTAAAGGCAGTCGACGTTGATCATTGAAATAACGGTCCAGAAACCTCGTAGCGCTACTTTTGTGCCAAGGAAGTGCTTATTTTGAAATAAAATCACGTTTTAGTGGTCCGCATCGCCTTAGCGCACTTCAAATCACCCGCCTGAAAGCGGGCTTTCTCACGTCACTGTTGCCGTGCCCAACGTTGCCCGCCTTTACTGCGCGGCGGCGTGCACTGGCGGCGTGCGCCATTCGTACATCCGGCAACATCACATGCATGCGGCAGTTTGCCGAACTTTCTGTCAGAGCGACTTTCACGAGCACGCAAAACACACCGGCAGTACGCGATACCGAAACTACCACTGAGACGCGACCGTGTGAGCGAAGCAGGGTGCCGGGCGAAGCGCAGTTCGGCGAAAACGGAACCTTTGAACCACGTGTGCTGTTCCCCGTGGCAATGTGCTGCTCGTGGCGCTCATCGTGTGATACATTTAGCTTAATTTCTCGGTAAGTAGGGCCCTGCTGTTGATAATATTGCCGTTTTAGACGTTGTCATTCACTCTGACATAAATTGTTATTTGCCTTTAGTGTCCCTTTAAGATCAAGCCTCTAAGCAAGCATATATGTAGCAACGCCATGTAAAAAAGGAAGCTTTAGTTCGAAACCTCTTATGAAAATACACAACGAGCAAAATTGTTTTCTCAGCAACCAGTGCACTGATTTAGGTCAACAACTTATATTACACCTTAGGGAAAGTTTTACAGTCTTGGGTATCCCATTTCTAGCCTTCTAACTCAGCAATGGATAACGACAGCCGAATTTTGTGAACTGCACCTAATTGACACTTGATGCAGATGAAATTTGCAAGCAGGAATTTTGCAAAACCATCAGAAACACTGTGGCGATATCATGTAAGCTGTAAATTCCATCAAATTTATCTGCTTTGCTTTATTTGCTCAATTGAATGCCGTTTACAGACTTGTGATACCTGCTTTTGGTGCAGATTTATGGATTTCTAAAATCAGTGCTCCAATTTTCTAACTTTAATATACTAAGTATAAGCAATTCAGACAAAGAATGCCAGGCTATGAATCAATTTTCTGCTCTAAAAATTCAATAACATTTCTCTCTCAAATGTAATAAATTGCATTTAAATTGGATGACCAATAATAGCATTTCTATATTTTACATGGACTTGAGTAGGAGGGAAATTCGGTGGTTGGATTTGAGCTAAAGCTTCTTCGCAAGCACTCGTTTAAATAATTTAGGAACCACAAGATCCAATGCAGGAGAGAAGTGGCTTCTTACTATTCAAGCAAGGAAGTTCTAATCAAGAGGCACTTGGTCATGCATACTTCAGTGCATAGTGCATTCTATGTCATGTGTTGCATGTTTGTTTTCTGAGAAAAAAAATCTTTTCAATCGTGGCTCCAAGACCTAAACAAGATGTTCAAACTATATCATGAAGTCAAGCCAAGCAAAAAAGGAGATTACTTCTTTGTTTTTGCTGTAGAGGAGCCAGTGATGGGACAGAGGGAAAATATGGATCCAGGCTTCATGTGGAACACAAAAGAACCAATCGCATGGAACATACTCCTGGCACATTTTCAATGTGGTGTCACGTTTTCAAGCAGTGTTGCGCCCACATTACATTTGATAGAATGTTTTTGCCAGACATTGTCGCTTAAAGGGACACTAAAAGGAAAAATGATTTTTCTTGTATTAGCAAATTTCTCTTTCAAAATACCAAAATCGCCCCACTCGCCACGAGAAGATGCTTGTTAAGTAAGAAAATGTGCAAAAACAAAATGCAGGTGGTGATGCCACTTTGAAAGTTCCGTATGAATCGCCGTGACGTCATAGATTTTGACAGCATCTACTAGGGCCTATGTAGTTCCTAAACAGTAAAAATTATGTGCATTGTCCTCTCCGGAGGCCAGAGACTTAACATACCAAGTTTCAATGAATTTTATTGAGCCAATGTCATCAAAATACAAAAAATTTAATTTGAAATTCGTGACATCACGCAGAGGTTTTGGGGTGAAATCTAAAAATGAAACTTTGACCCTGATTTTCTCCTCTATTGATATGCCTATGAGGGTGAAATTGACGACATTAGTACAGTTCAGCAATCTACACCGACTCATTGTTTCACTTAAGTGTCCCTTTAATGTAAGTGGCAACTAAAGACAGTGGCAACAAACCACATTTACAATGAAGCCGTCGCACTTGGAGAAGATGCAATACCGTGTAGAAAATAAGTCGAAGTCTTTTGGTTCCGCTTAAATCTGGCTTTCACGTCCCAACAGTAAGTGTGTGTCGTGGAGTACGCCCTCGTCAAAGGCTTGTGCAACTTAACCCCCTTCGTTTCTTGGCCATGATCTGTCCTGTCCTTTCCACAACCAAACGGACACTATCGTTGTTAGGAATTAAAGCTTTTGACAAATCTCAAGCAGCAAAGTGTTACGGCCACTGGTACAACTGTGCACACCGGTGTGGACTAACCCACAAATCAAGTAAGCATTCATCGCCCCATCTGTTCAACCTCAAGCAGAGGCGTAGCCAGAGGGGTGGATTGGGGGGTTCAACCCTCCACCCCGTAATTTTTTTATTGTTCATGTGTATTATACACGTACACATACAAACGCATGCAAACATACATAAAGCATGGTTGAACTCCCCCTTCCCCCCAAAACATTTCTGGCTATGCTACTAACCTCAAGGGCAACTTATAATGGCATATCTACAATCAAAGCCAACAGTGAGGCAGAGATGCAACTACAAAACAATGCTAACAAGACTAGTCAAAGTGGAGCACTTACAGAAGTTGCAGGTAGGGCCACCCCAGCCAGGCTGACACTCGCAAGTTTCGGGGCTGGAGCAAGTTCCGTGAATGCATGGGTTGTTGCAAAGTGCTGAAACATGCAGAGAAGAGAAACAGAAATGAAATCAACGTAGTAAGGAACAAAAAAAAAATACCATTCATCTACTGTTGCACCTTTCTTTGCAAGGGTATTCGCTTTCTTGGAACCACAGAACTAGATAACTGATGCCAGAGTCCTTCAAACAAGGTCATAATGCACTAGTAAGGAGAACATTGTTCTTCCTGTTCCTCTGCTCCAGGATAAGACTTATGTGACTTGTGTGAGAACATGCTAATTTTTACATAGTTATTAAAACTGCATTGCCATAGTGTCTTGTTCACAGAAATTTCTTGGCATTTCGTTGCACTATCGACAGGATCATAAAGGAACAAGTGATACAGATTATTAGATATTTGAAAAGGGTAGTTTACAACATGATTAAATTGAATTATGGGATGCATTAACTGTCACTGAACTAATAAAAACCAGCTCTAAGGGAACACTACTGTTATAAAAAGCCTCTCCTAGAGATCTGCAGTAATTTATGAACGCCGAACCTGCAATACGCCTGCAAATGCTTTAATTTCATGATCGCTCCTCTACCATACTCTAACTGACGTCCTGCTTGATAGAATTTGTCCAGTTACTCAATATATATCACCTGTTATGTAGTTATTCATATTATACAACATGACTCACTCCACATACAAACATAGTGCTCATGCAAAACAGCACTGCAGCCAACCCTACTTACGCAAACATCGGGAGCCATCTGCTGTCTCCACGAAGCCCTTGCAGCAGACCTTGACAGTACGTGTGCTCTCTTTAACTTCAGTCTTGTAGGCAACAGTATGAGCAATTCTAATGAAGAAAAAATACCCACGTTTAACAGTTACGAGTACACCAGCCTGATAAACAGCTATATTTCACAGAGTGATCTACACTGGTGTTACAAAAATTAGAGAAGCGCAACCAAAGTCTCATACCTGTATTTGGAGCATCGTGGCGGGAATGCTAGACACCATGTATAGGTACGAACTTGGTAAGGTTTGTTGTATGAAACCCGAACGGTGGTTAGGTACCTGGGTGGAGACAAGAAAGGAGCTGTGATCAAATAATGTATGGCATTGTGCTCCAATGTCGAGAAAGCGTAATTAATGCTGTTGTGAATAGTCATAGGCTCATGCTTTCCTGCTTAAAGTTTTAGTACTTACGATTCTTGTTTTGTACAAACATTCGGTCCGTCGTCCAACGTAAAAGATGTGGGGAACACAATGATGAGAACGACAGATGCGCATCTGAAATGACAACGAAAAACATACATATGTCTGGTTTTTTTATCTGATGTGCCTTCTGCATAAGTAAAAATATTTGACCGACGTGAATGTTTGGATGAGTCAGCAGCACTTGATCGTAACTTTAGCACATAAACGGCAAAGTTAATTGAGACAAAAATGCAGCATTTTGTGCCATTTCTTTCTCTAGCCTTTCTTCTAGTAACTTCAATAATGCACACACCTAACTAGTGTAGGCTTCAAAGAGAAACTAACCTCTTTGATTCACATTTAAGGTGTAGTATTTTGTCAATTCATTGCTTTTTAAAAGCTAGGACAGCTGACCTATTCATGCTGTCATTTAAATTTTGTTTCGCTGATGTCCTGTACTTTTTATAGGAATTGCTTTGTTTTGCCGTTGTCTTTACTTTTTCCAGCACTGCTGGCAAATCTGTATGTAACAAATTACATGCAATTAATCAATTGTATTTCTGGTAGTCTTGTAATTATCCAATTGCATGCAATCAATATACTGACGTGAACCCACGACCTCATATACTCAGCAGCAGAATGACACAGCAATTGAGTTATTGCAACAGGCCAACACAACTGCCTCATCAGATCAGACTGTTACTGTGTAAACTTCAAGAGCAGCAGAAGAACGTGGCTTTCATTTTCTGTGCAGTAGGTAAGTGCATGCAAGCATGAGATGGTAAAAAAGAAGACAGTGATTAAGCGCAAAAATAATGCTAGGTGCAAAGTGAAATTATTAGAAAAGGGAGAGCTGAAGGTAGCGCAGAATGCATCCACACCTGTTAGAGTACATCAAGGGCTCACAACAATGGCCAGTTTTTTTATACCTGTGCCACACGGGCACAGAAAATGGCATTACCTTCCTCATGAATTAAGGTGTAATGCCATTTGCGCGGTGCCACACGGGCAAATCAAATGGCATTTGTCTTCATGCCATTCGTCACCTAATGCCTTCGCTATAACCCATTCGACTGAGAAATGCGCACTCTCGACACCAAAGCTTGCTCACTGCAGTACACATAAAACATCTGAAATGGTATCTACCATGTCAAAAATATTTTATACATGACTTTTAACAAATCACATGTTATTTCCCAGTTGCACTACAGCAAAATTCTCTTCAGAATTGTAACAGCTTCGACATGACAGGCGCCATGCAAGATTCTGGGCTTCGGATTCAACTTGCAATGACTAAGTTGCTGAGACCAGTTGCGGTATTGTAAAAGATGGAAACAAACTCAAGCTAATGGCACCATAATTACCCTAAAATTGTTTATTTTTAAGTCACTGTTAGCGACATCATGTGTTCAAATGTTACTAAATTTAGATCTGTGGCAGCTCCACTGAAAAAATGTCATGTAGGAACTTTATGCCTTAACTAGTGAATGTCATTTCTTGTGCCCATGTGGCACGGGCACGGGCACGGGGCTACGTAGCCATATTACTGTGACAGCAAGCGAACCTCCTGCTCTCTTTTATGAAGCTGTCATAGCACTCTCTGGTGCTACTAACTGGAATTATGAAAGCGTTCATATCATTCAAAATAGTCTGAACCATTTTGATTGCGTGCCTTTTGATTGCGTGCCTAACAGGCAAAATGGATTTATGAATTTATGAAAAAACTCCTGGCATGTAACCACATAATGCACAACATACTGTATCCAAGATCTGCCCACATATGATGGTCTGCAGGGTCAGCATACTGACTAGAGTGCGCAGACCCAAGAAATAGTGGAATACTGCATGGCAGCTCCCCATTAAAAGGCCGACCAAATAGACACAGCAATCCAGAAACATTGGAAAGCAAGCAGAGAGAGGCACGTTATATTATAGAAATTGTGTTTTTTGTCACTGTTGCATCACGGATATTGAGGTATTGTTCATCATTTTACTGCACATTTCGCAGACAAGCAAGTTGTCAATCAGAAAACCTAGAGAGATACCGTATTTACTCCAATCTAGGCCGGCCCCGATTCTAAGCCGACCCCCGAAATTCGAAAGGCCAGAAAACAAAAAAAAAGATGGCTGATCCCTCTTTCATAGGAATCGGTATAACACGAAGGTGAAATGTGTCGCAACAGAAGTAGTTTATTGATTACAGTGCATTGGTATATGTCTACTGTTGTTTGGCAGATACAGCATCGTTTGATGTGGACGCATCGCTCTCACGTTGACGCCTAGTGGCACATCTCCGTACCAACGACAAACGCCCATGATCATGATTTAAACCTTGCGGTAGCTGAAGTTCTTAACACATACGCGGACACCGCATATGGTGAATCTCGCGCAAAGATGGCATCAACAAGCACATAATAAACACTAATGCTCGGTATGCACTCCTTCAAAGCGTCGTGAAATGCGAATAGAAATGCTATGCGCGCCGTGTCTTCACTCCAGGATGGCCGTTACTTCTCACAGGGCGAGCAGGGAACGCGGTGCGACAGCCAGGCGACCGTCTGAGAGCTAATTGTGGATATGGATGGATGCTATGAGCGAGGCTTGCTAAAGCCATCACCTCGCGGTGTGTTAAAGCGTTGAAGAAATTAAACTTGTATTGGAAACGCGCCGAATGGGACGCTCGTTGCAACGGCGCATTTTTTTTTTTTTTTTCCGAGCCTTGTGGCACAGATGTCACCGCCCCGTTATAAAGGGGACACTCATAGCATCCATCCATCCAAGAGCACTGCGAGAGGCAAGTGTGAAAGATAAAAGGCGCGTTCATGTCGCCTCCGTAATGTGTTTGGCGGTAGCTCAGTAGGCTAAACGCCCGCCAGCGCTCGTCGCGGACCGGGAGGTCATGGATTCGATTCCCGTCAACGAAATTTTTTCTTATAGTTTTTTTTCTTTGACATCTGATGGCGTTCATTTTGCTGACGTACTTCCGTGACAGAAATACGTCATGAAAGTCTTGGTAGACCCCGGCATAAAACACTTTCGTGTTAAAAAACTTAATCATTGTAATCAAATCTAAGCCGACCCCCCCACTTTCGCACATCGTTTTTTCGAAAAAACATAGGCTTAGTTCGAATAAATACGGTAGTTCAGGCGGGGCTACATATAAGCAAATTCAAGGGGTACAAAGGGTGCTGCGGATTTTTATTACAAAAAACATGATAATTTTGCCAGGCCCAAACTGACCTCACAAACAGCTTCTATACTAGCCAAATGAATGTTATGTATTAACAAGAAAGCAACGTAATGTGACCTCTGCATTTCCCCTTAAGTTTATCCTAGACAAGCTTTTGGTACTCACAACATATGCCTAAGCATGGAAGCATAAACGGTCATCATGATGAGGTTGGTCAGCAGCGTCTGGTGTCCTCAGCGACCTGGTATGACTAGCTTTAGTTACGGCTTGCTTTGGACTTTGGAACAGTCAGGGTTCCACCCTTGCTGGAGCATTTCACCTGAAGTTCATATCCGCCTGTAACAGAAATAACAGAAACGAGAATGTGGCAGTTAGAGACACCTGAACATATTAGTATAATGCAGGACTTAAAAGTCAGGGATGGGAGGGAAGGGGGTTTTGTGTGAACAGCAGCCTTACTCCTTGTAGCACTAAGGCAAACACCTCCTTGTAGGGATCCTGCATCTAATTTGTGCACTACATCTACAATTGTGCATCACAAACAAACCCAACTTCGCACTCTTGTCAGCCTTTCTCCCTCCTCTCTCTCCTCCTGCTTGGTATAGCAGTATTATGTACTTTATTTGCATGCTTCAATAAACAAACTGAAGCACATAAACATATTAAAAAACTCAAGTGGCGTGGCCTCATTGAGCAAAAGGGAGGTTTTAAGCCCATGTAGTACTTAAGCATCAAGCAACACAGGATAGTACACATGTCCGAGGGGTTCGTTTTCTGTATTATAAATTGTGTATTATACACAACTAATTGTCTGTCGGTTTCATTAGGATAGTACACAGTTTTTAAAGTTTTCTCATAACTTGTACACTGAGTGTTACGAAAAGATATATAGTTGCCGAGAGAATGCCGCGAAAGTGCAGCCACTGTCGTCAGAGGCAGCGCCATGCCATGAATGTATCAATCGACATGCGTATTCACGTGATGAAACGTGGCGGCCCACGGGAACACGGTCAGAGCGAACGCGTCTCGAGTGCATGGCAATGACATAGCCAGCATATTACATCTGGGAGCAGTGATGTTCCGTACTAGGCTGAATAATTCCCATTTCGAGACATGGAAATTCCCTATTTCGGGCATTTTCTCCTGCATACTTCAAAAAAATTTCCAGCATATTTCCCTGCACAGTGGTATACCACTGTGCAGGGAAATATGCAGGAAAATATTACTATAGTAATACACACAAACACATACACACACGCATGCACACACACATATATAATGCATGTGTTTGACGTGTTTTCTATTCAGATTAAGGCTAGGGCCTGTGCACCTGTACAACACAAAAGCATGGTTTTTAATCTAACACCTGGAATGAACAAGAAATCTCTCCATATAATTAGGGGAAACAAATTTTAAGGGCTATGCCTTTTCGTGCTGCATGCGCCAGAACCAAATGCAGAAATTGACGAAGCGGCGCACAAACAACACAAACATGCACACCAAAAACGACCCAAACGCACTTTTTGCGTTTGCGTAATTATATTTTATGCGTGATTGTGTCTTGTTTGCAGCTTCATCAATATCATGGGTCACCAACTAGCCCATTATTACATATTAGGCAACTGCAGAAGTCGAAAGCTCAAAGTGACCGCTGTTTTAATCATAATTCAACATTCCTAAAATTCCCTTTCGTCCAAAAATGACGGCTGAAAATACACCGAAAAAGGAAAATCACTGTCGAGGAGTTTGACCACCTAAACTGGGATGACAAACTGGGCAACAATCCCTATTCATCCATAATTAAGAAATGTTCTTTCTTTGCATTCCATAACGAGGCCCCGGAGGGCCGTCCAAAAATTGCCTCAGCCGACGGTATTTCACGTCGTCCAGGCGGGGTATTGGGAAAAGTTTTCAACTAGCAATAGTCGCCCCTCAGTTTAAACTTCATTGGGTACGACACCGCCTCTGCGCAAAGCTGATTGAGCAATGCTCGCGAAAGGCACGCCATTTTTTCCGACGCTGGTAATCGCACCGGTTCACGATCAACTTCAAAAAAAGACGTAGCAGTACAACTATTTCTATAGAAAAATCATTTTTATTGAGTAAGCTTTGCGCACTTTCACTACGATTACTTCTTACCCACAACTCTGGAAATGAAAGGAATGCTGCGAGAAACACGCTTAATTTGTATTCATATTTAAACCGCCGCTGCCCTTTCCCTACCGGCAGGTGTTCTTTTTTAAACAATTTCCAGCCAGCGCTGCCCAGGTGGCGCGCCTAAAATGTACAAGAGACGGTTAGAGTATTGGTGGCAGAAAAGTAGAGATAAAGTACAAAAATAAATAATTGGGGGAAAAAAGGTTATTCTGCCTTAAGAGGCAGAGAGATGGACTGTGAATTTATATTTTTTGTTATAATAACATAGATTTAATCAATGTAGATAAGGCATTAGGACAACATGAAACAAGGAAGTTTTTTTTTCTTTTTTTATCCTTCGAGCCTGGTGGCAGACATGTCACCGCCCCGTTATAAAGGGGACGCTCATAGCATCCATCCATCCATCCAGCTGCTCCGCCCTGGCGAGCTAGTTGAGAAACAACCAGTAATACAAAGCCGCCGCGAGGCGTACGACGGCACGTTTCAACGTGCCCTCACATACCTCGAGGCACGTTCAAACCAGTTCAAACGCATGCTGAACGTCATTCGACACTACCGCGGCTTTTGCTCGATGTGCGTCGTTTTGTAGGTACTTTGGAACGCGCAAGACTAGCGAAGATCGGGACACTTCGCTGCACTGTGGCGCAGCGGGCGAGCAGCGATGCCACCGATTATTCACCGCTGATGTGTGCGGACGGGTACCTTCGCGAGTGTGCTGTCGAAAGGACGGAAGCTGTCATTGGCAATGAGAAGTATGTCTATGACGTGGAAGAAGCTGTTTTTCGAAGAGACAGCGCTTGTGACCTTTCGGCGAAGTGCCAAGCACCACACGACGTAAACTTACAGGTAAGTGTGTTCAAATAGCGCTAGCAAGATTGACGGTGTATGCAGTGTGCTCATTGTGCGCCCGCTTTGAAATAAAATTAGTGCCTCAGGCAGCACTGAGAACATTCGGCTCAGTGAGTGACAGCTGTTTTGAGCGAGCATATCACAATTACGTAATCTGTAGTTACAGCTCTCGTACTATATTACAGAAGCTGTTTCGCTGCACGCTTTGCTTTACGGTGTAAAGACTGCGATATGAGCATTTACTGGTCACATGCAAGCCGTTAAAAATTTTTAACGGCTTTCATGTGCCCACTAAATGTTCGTATCGCAGTCTTTACAGTTTTTGAAGTTGACGGTGAAGCGCGAAATAAATGTAAAAAGGCCGGTGTAAAGTAGAGATCAGTGGTGTTAGCGGAAATACAAACATGTCGCAGGTCTCGTGCTTTAACGACGTCGACTCGCCATCGTCTGCAGACCGTTTGCAAACTTGCGATCGGGCGTCGTCCAAGCCTGATACTTAAAAAAAATGCCTTTGAGGAACGTAGTGCAAATTGACTTCGTGGTGGTTCTGAGTTTGACATGCAGTGTGTGATCAGCAATGGAACATGCGTAGACAACACGGTTTTTCTAGCGGTCATGGACTTGTAACCGGTGTAGAGCTGTGCACGTGACAGTGACGTATAATACCGTTTTACTCGAATATAACGCGAGTTTTTTTTTTTTTCTAGATTTTTGCAACCTAAAGTCGACCCTCGCGTTACAATCGAATACCGATATTTTATTTTTTCTTCCTGGACGTAATGAAATGTCATCCCTGGCGTTACAATCGTGGTCATGTTACAATCGAGTAAATACGGCATGTTTAATGTACGGCGCGATGCTTACGCAACCTAAGCTGTCATGTGCCTTCTTTGACTTTTTCAAGGCCAGTTTCAAATAAAAGATTTGTGATGTTTTCCAGAGCGCCAACCCATGTAGATCGGTGGAAAGCAAGGCCGAAGGGAGTCAACTATGCTCTGGACTATTTTTTTTTTCAGTTATTAAAGACATTTTTGATTGTGGCATTTGTGAATACAACAATACCACCGGTCTCGGACGCTTCTTTTTCCTCGTTTGATGATCGCGCACGGTGGCATGGTTCACGTTAGCGGCCACTCGTATTTGTTTGTATGCCCGAGTGTTTCCGGCCGTTCCCGGCAGGGCGGCGCACCCTGTCCGCGGAAACTCCAGCGCAGGTTCCCCAGAAAAAGTACCAGAGTCCTTCAATGCTTGAAGGACTCTGCTAATACATCGTTTTGACCTTTGATGTCATCAGACCAGAGTACTTCAATGCTTTGAAGGCATTTGAAGGACTCTGGTGTCACTGAAGTTCACGCTTCCTTCACCCTTCCCTCTCCGCACTGCGTCAAGGGTAGACTTTTCACTGATCAATCACTGTTCCATAGTTTTATTCGAGGCCACGCAACTTACAGGTTTGCAGTAAAATCGACTGCAGCCCGGATCGAGACGCCACATCGTCGCTTCGATTGTCCAATCAATACAAAATACATCAACACTCGAAACCTCGGTTGTTTGACTCAACACACAATAAATGCTGTCGGCAAGGAAAGAAGCGTTCCCGTTAGCAAGGTGTAGACGTCGCGTTCCAGACATGCATGTGTGTTATCTCGCAATAGTTCGCGCGGAAGTCTAAAACACGGGGGCTGTGTGCGCGATAAACTGAGCAAAAGCATCCCCCCCCCCCCTCCCTAAACGACTGCGTGATGTCAAAGTTCCTCAGCTGCTGCTGCTGTCGCCGAGAACGAGTCGAAAGAGCGCGATGACTCAAGTGAACGCGACAGATTGCGCGGCCGCCTCAGCTTCCCGTCTTGACGCGGTTGCAACGGAAAGCCGAACCTGATACCGCCAGCGCGGCGGCGGGGCGTGTGACTAAACCGGCCCCAGATGTTGGGCACATCTCTCGATCGTGAGCTACGTCAGGAAAACACGCCAGACTCGTTCGGCCACCCTTTGGAGAACGGGGTGCACGCGGCGGGGCAGCAACCGTGTAGGCACGGCGCGCCTGCTCTGACGCACACGGACAAATTATTGCATTCAAAACATCGCTGAAGCACGGGGGCTGCAGTGAGGTGTCTGAGGCAGCTTTACATTAGCTATATATAGAAGTATGTTTAACGCGTAACTTTCTCGGGCGATTCAGTTCTCATTTCTATAGAAACACGTATTTTACCACAGTAATGCTCAATGTATACCACAATATGCAACATCTAGTTCTAGAGTCAAGGTACTGATTTAAGCACAGAAAACACCACACAATGTCATTAGTTGAGCTTTTGATGTACTGGACTGAAGCTTCAGACTTAGGCATTTCAACACCCGCAGCGGTGGGGTAGTGATTATGGTGCTTGACTGCGGACCCGAATGTCGCGGGATCGAATCCCGGCCTCGGCGGCCGCATTTCGTTGGAGACGAAATGCTAGAGGCTCGTGAGCTTAAGATTTAGATGCCAGGTGGTCGAAATTTCCGGAGCCCTCCGCTATGGCGGCGCCTCTCGTAATCATATCGTGGTTTTGGGACGTAAAACCCCGACAATTATTATTATTACGACGTTCCTACAAA
Organism: Rhipicephalus sanguineus; assembly: GCF_013339695.2. Lineage (NCBI taxonomy): Eukaryota > Metazoa > Arthropoda > Arachnida > Ixodida > Ixodidae > Rhipicephalus > Rhipicephalus sanguineus. The sequence goes on from NC_051180.1 coordinate 115,188,018, forward strand.
CCATGTACTGGTTAATTAACATATAGTAATTAAGGTTTGGTACATATACCATTTCATTGTTTCGCAAATGGACCCTCCATTGTTGCAACTAAAACGTGAACAATTTGTCGTAACTTTCACGAATGTGGCATTGCGCCTCAGCATAACAAGGATTAAAGCGCGCCCACGTCGATCGTCACAGAAGAAAAACACGCGCTGCGATTGCGGAATCCCCGCGGAATTTTCGAGGGCGCCGCTCTGCGGGGCACCTGCGTACCTGGTTTTCATTCAACAGCTCTGCTCGGTCTGTGCTGCAGTAGTGCGACGCTTCAGAAACGACGCCCACCATTTACCACCCTCTCTCCCAATGGTGGAGCAACCTAGATTCATGGAAGTTAACTGCGTTGCTTCCCGTTCGGTAAGTTGCAAAATTTCGGCGAATTCGGGAGCCGCGCAGAGCGGTTGGTCACGTGACAACTCCGTCGTTGCGTCACCGGCTGCCGCTTCCTCGTAATGCCCACGTAACTTACAGTATGAATGACTCAATCATTAAACGTGTGGCAAGGTTTCTGCGAACGTTTCTCTAGGTCGATGGCAAGTTAAAGACCCTAAAGTGAAACACGAAATCTGTTTAGAGTGATAACTTGTTCTTTCATTTAGCCCTTTGTATCCCATGGCCAATCCAGCTGCGCAAGTAAATCTTTTTTTGCGTATATGCAATTACAATACATACGAAAGTGGGAATAAACCAAAACATGGGAAGTTTTAGCTTTAGTTCTACAAGAAAACAAGTGTCCACATATGTGGACGCTGCGAACACCAGTTACACTGGGTCCATCATCCTTCTTCATCGTACATGGGAACTTTGCTTGCCGACGGCTCTGTTCCAACACAATAATCACTATCATCATCACTAGTTACTATAATCAACGTCATCATCAGTTCAACACGTTCATAATCATCATCACCATCATCATCATCATTATTATTATCATCATCATAAAGGGTCACGTGGCCGATGGCTAACGGCTCTGATTCAACGCCTTCATCATCACCATCATTATCACCATTCAAGGCCCATCTGCTTGCCCACCGCTCTACTTCAACGTGTTCGTCATCATCTTTATCGTGGTTGATCATCATTACCAGTGCGTTCATGGTTACGTTTAAACTGAATGCTTTCATCAGCAGCATGCAGTAGCATTTTTCATAAGGCATTTGCTTGTTGATGGCTCTACTTCAACGGGCTAATTACCGGTGCCCTCCAAATCGGATCATTCGCTTCTGCTAGTCAGCTCGAAAATCATGGCATGTATGTCTTCATCTCTTAATCCACGTCCAGAATAAAGCAAATAAATTCTAAATAACTTCTACAAGGCGTGTTTAGCTATATCACTGATAATGTTTTGGGTAGAGCCGCACGGCAACGAAGCGGGTCTTACTACCATGCGACGTACTATCAGCTTTTTACACGAACTCGGTATGCCTGGTGTCCACAAACGTGGACGCCCGTGGGACAACTCAATTTACAAAACTTTGGTCGCTCACAGTGCAACAAAAGCCACACAAAGACAAGATAAGCCCTTCCTTTTCTCGAATAAATCTCAATATTATCTTAAGATAATAAATCTCTCAATAAATCTCTTAAGAATTTAGAGTGAATCTATAAAAAATATGTAGGCATACACCTCTACAGGCGACTTGTGAAGAACGCCATTGTTCTGTGCGCACTTACCGCTGTTTGTGCAGAGAAGTGCTCACATATAGATGTTTTTATGAAATTCTGAAGTAATGGCAACATTTCAAAACGATTTTTAAGGCAATGCGTTGGCTAGCCTGATCCCACTTCACTGATATGTTTCGTCCACATATGTGGACGCTGGGATACAAAGGGTTAATCGTAGTTAATTTTACAGAGGTACTAACAGTATAGAAAATAATGCCGAGTTCCTTTTTCTTTTCATTTTTTGAAATTTCGCGCCAGAATCCCAACGCTGACACGTCACTGTTATCTCAACAATTCAAATGTATTTTTTCGTAGTATGGGGTTACGTTAATTCAGAAACTGTTTCCTAAACTTGCTATGCAAAACATCTAGATGGCTCCCCTAGACTTCGCTCCTTAGACCTGGTTAGTGGTTACCCAAGCAAATGAAGATGTAATTCATCTATACCGATAACTAATTGTGTAGGGCTCGGAAGACGCCGTCTAACACTGTGACGTCACAATGAGTTCGCGCGGAAACTGCAAGGCGGCGTCGCCAACTGTACTTTACGTATTTTATAATCACGCGCTTTCTGGCTTACCAACTAACTACCCCTCGCGGCAAGTGCGGTGTTTTTGGCATAGAAGAAAGGTAATTTAGTAAATACATGTGAAACAGCATATTTCTTCAGTGTGATTTTAAGGTCTTTATGCCTTAAGGAACGGCCACGCCTTCTCTTAAAGGCAAGGCAGAAGTAGGAGACATGCTAAGGCTCTGTAGCCTGCAGGCTTGCGGCGCAGCGGACACATTAGCCTATGCCATCTGCCGCTCGCATCAGCCAATGCGTACACTAGTGTTTGCTAATGTATAAGTATAATTAGCCTAGGTATTAACATACGATTAGCGTACATTAGCAGGCGCTTATGCACGGTTTCACTGATGCGAGATGCAGTGGTTACAAGTTGTGGTGTATACCCGGAAACAAAACAAGCTGGAAGCTGTAGCGTTATGTCTGTGTGTCCATGCGTAAGCGGCAGCAGTGTAAGATTTCAGAAGAGACGCTGGACAGATGCCAGACCCTACTCAATGTTTACGTTGTTTGGCCATGTAAACCAGATACAATGGGAAGAATAGCATGCTATGGGCACAAATGCAACTGCTGCTTGGCAAAACAAACAACTGCTTCAAAAGACTGGCAATACGAGAAGGCGACAGCTGAAAGAATGCAGGTCTTGTTGTGCCTGTTTTGCGTTTCGTTCCGTAGTTTAAATAAAGTTCGAGTGTACGGCTCGTGCGTGTCGAGCACTTCTTGTATTTTTAAACTAGGGTTCCACCGGTTCCGTCTCTCGGTTATCTTTGTTTCGCTTGGATTCGTGACTCACACGAAGGGCATCGCATGCGAAAAGAAGGCGTCTTGGAAACGCAGCAGATGCAAGACTGCAGATGCCTGCGTCATTTGTCATGTGCACGTTGACGCGATCCTCATCATCGTGTAAACAACATTAGTCACCATACTCGAAATTGTGAAAGCCGTACATAGACCTGAAACAGCCGCGTAAAAACTCTTTAGAATTGATAAAATGTTTGTCCTGCCTGTTTTTATTTTTTTTTAAGTTTCAACCCCTGTTAAACCATATGTACTACGTTTTGATATTGTATAATGCCTGGTTCTAAAATTTCTTGGGTGTTTTTCTTTTTTGTGCTCTTCTTGACCGAGTCCCCCTCTTATTACCCTTACAAAAATGGACTTAGACAACTGCCTAAAAATGGCTTTAGACAGTCTATAGACTGTCTATGTGCATTTTTGTAAGGGTAATACTCCTACGTGAAGCCTGCGAGGTAATTGTAAATAAGTAAACGCAAGTGTTCCGCCTACTTTTAACGCCATAACGCCAAAGCGCCCGTCGTCGGTGTCGGCGTGGTTGGTTGCGAGCAAAAAACACGATATGGATGCAAATGATAAAAATTATAGGTCCGAGCCGGAATCGAACCCAGGCTAGGGTGGCTACCCAGGCCTTCTGCGTGACAAGCAGGTCTTCTACCACAGAGTCACGCCAGTGCTTCAAACTGCTACGAAAAATAATCGTATACAGGCGCTATACAGTACGATGAGTCGCGTTGACACGTGCAATATTGGGTGACAGAAGCGTACAATCGCACATTGCGCAACTGGTGGGTGGTTGAAAGGCCCACCCATTACAAAACGCTCTGGCATAATTAACCATTATCATCACGAAGTGAGCGCGCTCACTTCCTCTCTGGGAAAGGAAAAAAAAACCGATGGAATGAAGAAGATAAAGAAGACGACGTAGCACAGCAGACGTCATGGAAAGCTTTCGCGACCAATCCCCCATAGCGGGTAGAAGCCAGTCCTAAGGAGCAAGCACCCAAGCAGGCTTTTCGCGAATCGGCGCGGGCCGCTTGGAGAGTACAAAAAAAAGCGATGTTCGCGGGGCTCGGCTTATACTGACGTCTGCGAAAGCATGACTGTTCATATATATGGTGATAAACAACGCAAATTGAGTGAGTTAACTAGCGAAACCTAGCGATAACTAAAGCTACATATACGATTATAGTAAAAGCAAACTAAGTGGTTGCTGAGTTAATTAGTGAATGTTAATTATCGAACTTGTATGTTCGACAGGTCGTTTTAAAGCGCCTCAGAGCGCTCTGGCGATGCGCGTCGCGTTCGCCGGTCGAGGTCGAGCGCTCTGAGCACGTTCGGCTGGTTCTTTCGGAGCACCACGCTCCATATTATTCAGAGCGCTCTCTGAGGCGCATTCAATATGACCTCGGAGCGCGACCGAGGTCCGATCACGTGACTCCGGCACCTCGTCTGCAACAGAAGATGCGGTTACGGGTTTCCCCTCATGGCCTCTTGATTGCTCTGGCGAGCGGCTGCACGTTCGGCTCGGACACGCGTTCTCTGGCTCAGACGAAGAGCAGTCTGCGCATTGTTGCAACCTGACGGTACATTGGGCTGGGCGCCACCACTCTCCGAATCAGAATGCAACAATGCGGAGCCCGCTCTTGATCCGAGGCAGAGACCGCGTGTCCAAGCCGAATGTACAGCCGCTCGCCAGAGCAATCAGACGCCGGACACGTACGTCACCGCAGTCTGTGTTGCAAACAGATGACGTGCGAGGGTCATCTGATCATATTTCGGTAGTGTTCCGAGGTCAAAGTGAGAGCGCCTCAGAGCGCTCTGAGTTGGAGCGTGGTGCTTTGAAAGAACCAGCCGAACGCATTGAGAGCGCTCGATTTCGACTATAGCCCAACGTGAAGCGCGTCGCCAGAGCGCTCGAAAAGGACCAGTAGAATGTGCCATTGGTTAACGTTGGACGTCGATGTAAAGTGCCAGGTAAAATAGCCACACCGGATGGCTTCGACCTTCGAGCTGTCTTAGGCGAATGGCTAATTAAAGGACCTCTGTGAGCTATTTCATTTCACTTTTATATAGAGAAGAGCCAGTTTTGGGAGCGCGGATAGTTGGGCTTGTTGATTGTATTCATACTTCAAGGAACAGCGCCCAAAACAACAGGACAACAGAAGAAAACGCACACAGCGCTGTGTCCGTCTCCTTCTGTTGTCCTGTTGGTTTTTGCGCTGTTCCTTGAAGAACCCGTTTCGGGACGCATACCTTTTCCATTGTATGTTATCGCATCCCAGATGTATCAAGTACTGCCGTCACCGTGCGTCTATTCTTTGACAGTTATTGCTGTTGTTTAAAATGATCACAAAATTTGACATCGCGGAACTTGGTCGTCTCGCGTTCCCGGCGAAAATCGTATAGTACGAGACAGCAAAGGCGACTATCAGACTACCGAAGCGAACAGGCATCCCGTCGGCGTGACAGGCATAACCAAGGAAGCTTGGTGCGCTGTCAGGACCTCGCCTTGGCGTCGACGCTTTAAGAGGAAACGAAACGCTAAGGCCGTAAAAGCACGTTTGCACGCTTCTCGGAGCATGTGGTGCACAGACTTGTGGTACGAGGAGGATCGAATAAGAGGGCTTGTCGCTGCTGGCCTACATGAGGTGACTCACAGTCTACGTACGCAGCGCGTCGCAAATGCCCGACCCGTTAGAGCACAAATTAGCGGAGAGAGCCGTGAATGAATGAAATGGTCTCGAGCGTTGAGACTCGAGCAGGCTTTGGTCGTACGATGCTTCACAGATGTGGTCGTCGAAAACAGGAATAAAGAAAGGAAGAAAAGGAGAAGGGTCGGGAGCTGGCTTCCATATACTCTCTACTTCAACGAACGAAAACACGAAGAAATATCAAAAGAAAAAAAAAAGAGTAAAAGCCAAACCAGGGAAAACAGTACTTCCGAAGTCCATTATGAATAGATTTATTCTTGAGACCATTTTGAGACCAATTTTTTCTTGAGACCATTTGCCATTCACTGTATACTCTGAAATGAGGCAACCGCTTCTTTATCAGTAATATTACACACGCAACGCGCAGAGATCGCGAAAATTCCGACGCATCTACATTCTACGTATACATGCAATGTGTTAAGATACGATGCTCAAGGCAGCACCAACGTAAGGCGAACAAGCAGCCTGTTGTTTCAAGTTTCTTGTAGGAAAACAACAACGACGGCAAAAGAAGAAAGCGCGCTTCCTTACATAACGTACAAAGGAATGTAACTCTGTGTGGTATAGTTTTGAGTACTTAAACTGCGCTGGGAACGAGAAGTTTGCGTAGAAGAGGACAGGATGAACGCACACTAACAGTGGTTGGTCTGGCGTCCGTCATGTCTTCTCCACTCTTATGATATAGTCCCCAGCGCAGTTTCAGTTCTCAAGATTATGTCTTACCAACTAGACACCCCCCCCCCCCCCAAGAAGACACACACACACACACACACACACACACACACACACACACACACACACACACACACACACACACACACACACACACACACACACACACACACACACACACACACACACACACACACACACACACACACACACACACACACACACACACACACACACACACACACACACACTCATTGACTTTGTGTTGTACAGGTTGGCATGTTAATGATGATAATAAAATCCTGGATTTGGTATTCGATACACACGCGGTGGCCAATTGCATTTGGTCGTCTGTGAAGCCGCAACGGTCCGCATAAAAAGAAAGTATCAATTTTTGCGAGAAGTGCCGTGGAAAAATGTGATTAAGCCAACTCGATATGGTTTGGTACGCACCTGACATCACATATATAGTACAGACATTACGTAATCTCTTCCGAGTAAATATACAAAAATAAGGTAATATATACGCATTTTATTGCATCGTCTAAAAAAAAAAAGATGGAGAACGGTCCATATGCTCTCTTTGGAAGCAACAATAACGATAAAATAAAGCCACTAAGCGCGACGTGTAGCACTGCAAAACACTTGAGTCTTATCTGCTGATAAAAGAAGCGCGAACCGCAAGCACATGAGCAGTGGAGTGGAGCAACTCGCGCGAGAGGAGCTACACTATAACAGAATCGCGATGGAAGAGGACGTAGAAATATCATTATAAGACCACCTGTAACACGGGGACGGTATATACGGCGAATGCAAGAAACGAAAACATCGGGCGACAGAAAGAACGTGTAGGTGCAGCAGAGAGAGAGAATCGTAAGCTTGCGCCACCAACACGTGGAGTTTCCAGATTCTAGAGGAAAAAGAAACAAATAAGAGGAGTGCAGACGTGTAATTTCTTTGTGAGCTGCCAGGAAAATTGCCTGGTGGAAAGAGTCCTCGTGAAACTGTGCGTACACACAAGCCCAGAGCACGGTATGGGCGGTCTTGCATTCGCCTTAATGAAACAAACTGCCCCCCCCCCCCCCCCCAAGAAACAAAATGAAGCAAAGGAAACTTCATTGCATACCGTGCATACATTAAAAAACAAACGCCCGTTTTTAAACTGGTTCATTGTACAAGACGCCCCTTTCTACGCTTGCAAGCATTAGTACGCCAAACTAAGACAGATTTTTATTAGTAGTAGTAGTAGTAGTAGTAGTAGTAGTAGTAGTAGTAGTAGTAGTAGTAGTAGTAGTAGTAGTAGTAGTAGTAGTAGAAAGTCTAAACAAGTTACACGGTTTACATGGTTGCCTTTGTAATACTGTACTAGCATTTTTTAATTTTTATTATGTAATAACTACGCCGCTAAATTCTGCAATATCACAGCAACTGATGGCGCGAAAATTTCGCGGTTCGTGTCATGTCAATTGCCATTTTTATTACTTTTTTATGTAGCCTCCTCGCTTCAGCTCATGTGATGTTTAGCGTTCTTGAGTCATTATTTAAGAAGTCTACGCAAATACCTTGACGTCGTGTTTACTTTCTTCTTGTTCTCTTTGCGCTCTTTCATCCATGCACTGAATTAGAGTGGCCTTGCCGAGGACGTAAAAAAAACAAAAAACACATACCCTCACTCGTTAGAAGAACTGTACGACTCAAGGCTAAAAAAAGAGTGCTCGAATGAGGCTATTAGGTTGCGAATTGTACTGCGAAGATATTGTCAGCGCCGCCAGTACTGCGAATTGTACTGCGAAGAATTGTCAGCGCCGCCAGCAGCCATGACGGCGGCCGTCATGGCTACTGGCGGCGCTGACTGACGCTCCCACGTTTAAATGCACACATATACCTTATAAAGTGGACGGGGGGATGGCCGCCGCGGTAGCTCAGTTGGTAGAGCATCGGACGCGTTATTCGAAGGTCGCAGGTTCGGTCCCTGCCCGCGGCAAGCTATCTTTTCGTCCACTTTTCCTTCTTCACAATTACCTTACATTTATTACTAAAAACATCCCCTATACTTTCCTTGGCGTTATTGTCTGTTAGTTCCCATTAATATTGTGTATAACAAAGAAAACGAGCCCTTGAAATTAACACTTCTTGCCCCATACTTATGTGTGATTTCTCGCACACGGAAGCACACAAATATACATATTTTTTGAAACATCAGCTCAGTTAAAACTCGCTTGATTGCCTGTCCCTGACCTATGCTCTAAACATCGCAACGTGTTTGTGGGTGTGATTATCGACCAAAACGACGGGAATGTCCTGCTTTTGCGATCGTCGTTTCAAGACTTCTTGCACTCTACAGTGGTGAAAAAAACCAATTTTGTTGATGCCGCTTCCCCACACACAGGATGTCTCCTCGTATCTCTATCTGCATCCTGGTTCCTTCGTGTCTCGGAGACTATGAAAATGTTTACCATCACCTCCCGCAGCGTGCAATCGTCGGCTCGAAGTTCAGCAGCTCGCTCGCTCGCCAACACATTTCCGGACTTGCGACACGCAGCAGAGCGACGGTCGTCGTCGCCAGCCGGCCAAAGCGAAAGCACGTGACACGCAGTCACATGAGAGGGGCAATACTGGCAACAGGCCGCATTGTCACGAGACTCGACCTACGCGAATGCTACGCCACGCCACTATGTCAGCGACACCGTCGGTCATACGTTCGCGTGCCTTCTCCGTTGACGTTGAGGTGTAACAGTTACACGACAGCGTTACAACTCGCCACCAATTCACAACTTTCCATGAGGATGCGGTTACAGAACCACAACGCTTTGTTGCGGGTTTACGTATGGCTAAACTGAAATGTATCAACAAAGCAAGCCTGATTACGCTGCTATTAACGGCAGCAGCAACCGAGCATTGTTGAAAGCTAGCGGGTGTGTATGTTCAGTGTTGTCCCGCCGCGTCATACAAGTTATGCGCTTAGCACTGAATAAGCAGCAGCCTGTTTCACTTGCACTGCAGGTCGAAGGCCTCTACCAGTAATTTTCCAAGTCACCGTGTCCTGAGCGAGCTGATTCCATTATAATCCCGCGAACTTCTTAAATTTCATCACGCCACCCAACTTTCTGCCGGCCTCGGCTGCTAACCAATCCGGCGTGCTCACTACGTGTCTATCGGTTATCTACCCTACACTGTTGTATAATGTTAACTTAAAAATGATGCAGGCGAAAATTAACAAATCGGCAATCTCGTGAATCTCGTGAAGCAGTGTTTTCGTGAACAGTGATAACTGACTCGACGACACTGATAACGATGACGATTGGCGGACGTCGTCGCGAGGTCCTCATTGAACCGTTCGACGTCAAGCCAAATATTCTCTCGTCTTGCGAGGGCTAGCGCCAAGCAAACATGATGCTGATAAACAAAATAGAAAAATTCGGCTAGTTGTTACAGGTTGACCAAGTTAACCACGATACTGGCACCTGCGACAGAATGAACAAAGTAAATTACTGTTAACAGCTATCACTGTGCGTTAGAAATAAAATATTAATAAAGCAGGCGCAACCGAAACGTTCATTTTACACACTCGGCAGCTCAATTAAAGCTAATTAAACACCTGTGCCTAAGAGTTAAAATCACCGCGGGCGCGTATTGGGCTCGTTGTAATGCGCCTCGAGGGTTCCGGCCCTGAAAGTTGAAGAGCAAACAAGCCGCACGACGGTTCAACGGCGAAGAAGCGAAAACTGCTGCGCACTTATGCGTAGGGAGCAGAAATTAGCACTTCCAAACTCGCGAAACACGTATAGTGAGCCGGTCTAATCCAATTTACTCTCCAACCTACCGTCGAGCAAACATGAAGTCCCGCGTTGTTAAAGCGACCGAAGGTAGCGACGAGCACAAAGAAGTTGGGATGGGGGAGGCTCACAACTTTCGTCGACTGCCCAGTACGTATCTGCGCAAGCTAGAAACATCTGAACGCCGTAGAGATTCTAGCCACCCTACTTGCACTGGGATGTATAAAGAATAAGAGGTAGATGAGAATGGGAGAAAGGGAAGAGAGAAAGCGCCAAGGTGTGAACGACGACGAAACGTGGTCTCACATGCCGTGGTTTTAAGAGGTCTAGTCCTCGGCGATGATAGATGGAACGCGATTTTCCGGCAACTTCTAACCATACAAGCACATGTGATGGTGATAAGCATGACGACGAATGCATTCGACAGATGGGTTGTCGCGACAGGTACGAGTAGCTAAAGTGTGCGTGAATGTGGACAGTTGAATGGGCTCAGATATGTAAACGACTAGGCAGCACGCGCAAGGTCCCCGCTGTTTATAACTTACGGCTAATCAGTCAGTAAAGGGGGTTTACTTATGACGCACTGTTTGTCAAGACATACTATAAGTAGTCAAGCACAAACTATACTATAAGTAGTCAAACCGAAAAGCACACGCGCAAATCAGGCCAAGGAAAGTGCGACTGCGTAGAGTAATTAAGCATTAGGCAACGCGTTTAACTGAGAAACACTCATTTTGGTCCATGGCGACTACGAAGTCGTAATTTTTTTTTATAGTTTCACATTCGGAGCTAGACGCAAGAACGCGCTCCATTTAGCATTCGTGGAGCTTAACGTATACGAATAATTTCTCACCGCCTCCGCGAGGCCATCTTCTCGACGTTAGTGTAACTCGGAGGGCGTGCACCGCACGCATGATGTAGCGTGCCGAGGCCGCGAAATGCAACAGGGGGGCGAGCACACGTTGCAGTTTATCGCGGTCGCTATAAAAAGGGCGAAACGTAAGTAACTAAGCGACGGGAGGCAACCAACCAACCGACTTCGCCGCGTTTAGGAACCGACGCATCCAGAGAGAAGATTGAATGCGGCGGTCGCACGCAGCTTTCTCGCGTCAATTAACGCACGTGCACAACGGCGCGGCGGCGCACCCGCGAATTCAGAGGCGCACCTCGAGAGTGAAAGGGAAGGTGCGTAACTTTGGATTCTACGCAGCCAGCCTTAGGTAGTACATATATAAACGGCGCTAGCTGAAAAGAAGGCGAGGCGGCATATGCCGCCCAAACGGTCTTGGAAAGTATGCTACGAGCGACTCCCAGGCCAGGCACGCGTTCCTAAATGAGGCAAAAATGTAGAGCGCAAGCGCGCAAAAAAGAAAGCATACGTGCCGCCGAGCGGCAGCGCGCTCCCGCACTTCTAAAACGAGGCGACCGAGCGCTGCTTTGTTGCGTGCTGGCGGGGACGGTGCGGCTGCAAATTTCATTTCGAGAGAGCAACTCAAACCCCCTTGGGGATTAGAGACGCCAGCCACGCTAGCGCTGCGCTAGAGAGCAACGGCGGGGAACCTCAGGGCGAGCACGCACGTGAACACACGCACACACAAAGAGAGAGAAAGGAGGAGAGGAAAATGGCGGGGCACGTTATTTCGGCCACTAGCTCGGGGTGGTTGCGCAATCTCTTTGGGCCCGCAGCGCGCGCGCGTTATACAATGTGCGTAGATCCGAATGAGAAGCAGAAGGCGGACAGCCTGGTCCAACAGCAAACGCCAGGCCATGAGAACGAGTTATGCCATGTGCATACGCCGCCATAAGGAAGCGTTCCGCTTTTGTTCTAAACAAACGGTAAGAGCGAAAGCGAGTCAGAACGATCAGTATATACACATCAGCGCCATTCTCCCGTCACTGTGACAATCTTTTTTTTTTTTGTATATATGGAACCCGCTTGCTGTTCACGCTTAATTGGTGTTCAGTCGTATCTCCCCGGGTCGACTACGGCAAAAGGAAAAAAAAAAGTACGCTCGCGTATTTTGATCGACGATCGGAACCATAACTTCAACTGTGAGTGACTAAGCTGACGCGTGTCACTACAACGATGATCTTTCAACATATAGTTTTCTGTATCACTCTTTACTTGCCATCGGCCCAAAGCGTATACGGGTTGTCTTACCCCAGTGTGCGCAAACAAAAAGCAGCTATATGTCGATGACTGGCGCAGTTGAATGACGTCAACTTTGTAGAGATGAGTAGTAGGTCATGTATAAATTTTAAGATAGCAGAGCTGACAGACGGTCTAGTTGGTCATGATCCATCTTGAAATGGCTTGTACAGCACGAGATACTACACGGACGAGACGACAATGAGGCACACAGGGGCAGCGATAACCCGGTATATGCAGATACCAGCTGTACTGAATTATCTTTTCAAAAAAGTCTGGGTCATACTGTGAACTTAATAAGGCTACTGGCTCGAATTATGCGCAAATTCGCGATAATCTATAAGGAGAAGGGCTCGAATTAAAGCGAGTGCCGACGATTAATTGCTTCGCGTCGTGCGCCGGAATACTCTGATACGGGCTTACTTTATCACTATCTGTGCGTGGTGTTATTGCTAAGGTTATTGACACTCTGTATTAAAATTGGGCCAATAAATAACTACGTACGTCTTCCTTAGATTTAGAAGTTCGAAACACGTCCACTTCGCGAACCAACAAATGAGCTGAATTTTCGTTTTTCATTCCACATGTATGATTACGACTGTGAATAAACAGAAAAACAAAGCTTAATTAGGGTTACAGTACAGGCCCCCTAAGGGTAGCATACACGCTAACTCTAAGCTTAACTCTGCACACCCTCTAGATTGCCAGAGAGAGGAGGAGAAGGAGGAGACGACCGATCAGAAAACCTTGGAGTTCTTGAAGGTGACAGTATAATCGGTATAATCCCTAGCTGCAGACACTGCCGTGCCGGGCCGCTGGATTCATTCGCAGGGACGTCGGCAGTAAATAATGGCTGGTGCTCGGAGGCGGGAAACGCTCTTCGAAGGTTGCCGCGCTAAGGATGTTTTTTTTTTTAAAAACGACGCCCTCCTAACGTGAAGCGAGGGCTCACCAGGCGGTGCGAAACAAGCCTTTGGCTGGGGGCTAATGCGCTCCGCGTAAATACGTATTCCAGATAGCAACTCTGGGGGAGAGAGGAGGCGCTTGAAGCTGCGGCTCGTGATGAGTAAATTCGCGAGTGTTTCGTGGCCGAACGCGCTAATGCCAACGCGGCCTTCGTGCGAGAGACGCCGATGACGTCTCTAATTACGCGGGGAGAGTAACACATCTATTTGCGTACGAGGAATCGAAACACGAGAGCTCCTGGTACTTGAGAAGCACACGCCGAGCGCTGCTCGAGTCTCTTTTCAGTGCACACATTTAGCTGTCGCGAGGAACGAGCCGAGTTGAACCTGGCTAGGTGATTTGAACGAATCGCTGCAAAGCAAATGCAGAGCACTAGCTGATACGGAGAGATAGAAAGAGAGGCGCGGCCACGCCAGTTAACACTATAGCAAAATGGCGCAGATGGATGAACGAGTGCACAATTGCAATACTGTAATATTCTGCTTGCCGAACGTGCGCGCAATACTTGCGTCAACGCGTGACGCCGACAGCGAATTGTGAGGCACAGACCGCGAATGACGCTTGAGGCTTGTTAATAGTAAAATAACTCAGCGCTTTATTCAGTTATTTCGTAAGTATTATCATCATCATCATCATCATCATTATTATTATTGTTATTGTTGTTATTGTTGTTGTTATTGTTGTTGTTGTTGTTGTTGCTGCTGCTGCTAAGTAGGGCCATTAAAGCGTCCTCCAACACTGTTCCTTCCCACCGAGTGTCACCGCTCAACCGGACCCTCTGCATATACTGCGCCACCCTGCGAGCACAAGCGCTCAGTACATTTAACAATTTAACATAACCGAAAATAATTCGAGCGACCCGCAGCGAGTTGGCTGCTAACTGAACTCTCTCGCCCGATTCAAAACATTGCATTTCGCTACAGCGACGTGGTTTTTCCTACAGCCTCGCTCGAGCGGTCCATGAAGCTCGTGATGAGCGCCCTGTGCTTCCCCGTCACAGCCCTTTGATAAATCTATAGTTACCTTCCCTCGAAACTCGTTCGTCTAGAACGACATCTCGTCTCATCGCGTGTAACAAGGGGACGCGTGCCGACATACGCCGCACGCAGCAGCAGCAGTCTTCAACGGCGTTGCAGCACGCTTGCGTGGCGTCTGTGTACCGTACAAACGGCTGACTGGCTACGCGTGCTTAGGGCAAAGGCTTCATCCCCGTAGTATACACAGGGTCGAGTGCCATCGGATCCGCTCGATCACGCCGCCCGGCCAAAGTCGTGTGCAGCGAGCGTGTGGCACAGGAAAAGCCCGGACTCGTTCGTGTGCGTACCACACGAACGTGCCGACGTACGAGCCGCGGGGAAGTCCGTCGCACCGCAAGCTGCCTGCCGGCCACCGCCAACTGGGACGTCCGCAGGCAGGCAGCCCGTATCGAGGTCATCATCGCCGCCAACAAGGGCGGCCGGATGGGATGCCCTTGTTCTCCCCCGGCCGCTACCGTGGCGCGACACCGAGCAACGACTCCTAATGGGCTGTTTACTACCGGCCATTCAAACAATGCAGGCACGCGTGACAGCGATCCCCGTAACACTTACGCAGTACGACGTCGCGACCCTTACACAGAAACTGCCAGAGCTGCTTATAGCTGGCGTGTGGTGCGAGCTTCGCGAGGATTACTACGGCTGTATATGCAGCGCCATAAAATCGCATTCTCGTTCGCCGGTAATTCGGGAGTGCGCCTTGTTCCCAGCTAATGCAGGGCTTTTATCCAGAGATGCGGCTCCAATATAGCTGCGTTTCGTGCACGCATGTCTACGCTAGGGTGTGAACAGATGATAAGCGCTTCGTACTCAGTCTTATACAAGTGCAGGCCAGAGCGACATATGATAAAAGTGCCGACTGACGCGCTGATACGAGCCGCTTGTAATCTTGCTGTTCGCCATACGAAAGTCGCTCAATCCCTTCATGATCGTGAACAGGGGGTGCCGCTAAACCCGACGTTTCGACAAGCGGACTTGTCTTCTTCGTCGGCTCCAGCGACAACCCGTGTTCACGAATTTTCATCTCTTCCCATCTTTCCCTGAACTTCTGCCTTTCTTTCAATCCCTTCATGTGACCTCAACGAAATTATAGTTCAGAAATAATGTTTCATCAGCCTGAACCTACTTCAGTGTTTTCCTTTACAAATAAAACCTCTTCACGACCTGTCTGCTGTCGAATTGGATTCACACGTAAAACCATTCCTTTGTTGTTGTTGTTTTTCAACGGCTTTCCGCTTCGCTCTGGAAGCTACTGGCCTACGCACAGGTGTGTGACCCAAGCAAGAAGACTGATACGAAGCGGTCTCGTTCACCCAACCAATTCATTACACTGCACCTCTGTTCCTCGGGTTACAGGCGAACTTGCAACAACTCGCCGCGTTGGGCGAGTCATCCCTTCAGCCGAAGATGGAGCACCTCCTTGTTTACTGAAAGATGCCTTGGCACGGGTTGACGCACCTTCCTTTTTTTTTTTAAGCACGACCGTACGTGTGTGCATGCGCATCTATCTCTCGTTTTTTTTTTTTTTTTCAATGCTACGCAAGACCACAAATGCTGTGGAAGATCCGAAAAACAACAAACTACTCAGCTCTACGGAGACCGATAAAAAATCTACACACAGTTCAGAAAGTAAGCATAGCACGCAATTAGTATATACTTTCATTATTTCTCCAGACTAACTGTATTTCTTTGAATGCATATTTCGCTTTCTCATCGTCCAGAGACCTGAGACGATGCGAAGCAGGCCACTATTTGTAAAGTCAAATTTTCACTCAACACAGCGCTGACACTACTATGTCGTATAAGCGGCATATCAGATCGTTTTCTAACAGATGATTTCTAACATAATCAATCGAACGCGGTATTTCAAAACGAACAAAAATGATGTAGGGAAACGCTGCAACATAACACATCACGGCGTGTGAAGTTGCGAAACCATCCTGTCTTTATCAGTAAGCTGCGCGCACGTCCTCTATCTACTGTAGGAAAAGTACATCTGGGGACCACCGGAAGTACAATTTATCTGGGGACCACCGGAAGCGCGTTCTTCCGCTAAAGCTAGCTAAAAGAACAGCGCCAACTAATGATGGTGGTACTGATGACGATGTCTGCGGCCACGCCGGGCATCATGGGATTGGACGGACCATGAAAGTGAGAGGAGGAAAGAGATGCTTCCACAGGCACGGCTATGGAACAATCGCAAACGATGTGCCGAGAGCCGTACCTTCTGTAGGCGGCTCGCCGCGTCCATTGCAAGCTGTATCCGTTCTCAAGGGCTTTCTCTTCCACCTTTTTGCTAAATGTGCTTTAACACGCGCTCGAGGCCGTTTTACAGCGGAGGCACACAGATTACGGATTTCCCGCTAAGAGCGTTTCGGTTGCGTCCGAGCTCTTGCGTTTCCTAAATAAATAATGAAGGTGTTAACACTTACCGTATTCGAGGAAAACTATGCATAGATCCAGAGATCGAAGGCGACGCCCAACCGAAACCGTACGAAGAGAAACTTCAAGAACTCGTTTTCATCGTGGTTTTTTCGCTTGCAGAGAGAGAGAGGAACGAGAGGTAGACCTCGCTCAAGAACCAAGCTTCAACCAAGCACGTTCTTGAGCGAGCAGTAGGCGAGCTGGAAAGTGACAATCCCTCAGAGGTTGTTCGAACGGTTGTCAAAGCTAGGGTTCAGTGTAAATATGGCAGTTCGCTGCCCCGAGAACAGAACCTGCCGGCCTTTCGCACAGTAGGCTCAAAGTTCGCAGAAGGTGCGCCACGTGGTACAGTGCAAGTAAGTGGTAGTTCATTGGAGGAAACGCATACAAAAAGAAAAAGAAACAGAGGGGGGGGGGGGGGGGGGGGGGGAAGAAAGTGAGAAGATGAACGTTGGGCGCTGTAAACTGTCTAGCTAGAGCACCTGACACCTGAACTGCGCCGATCGCAAGAACGAAGCAGAAGGAGCGGCACTTCGTGTCGCGGGTCACTAACCAACACCCTCTAGACTAACTCGTCCGCCGAACTTGAAAGAATGCACGGAAGAATGTCTTGCTGTTGAATATGGAAGGTCCGGGACTTCCCTTTATCCACTGACAGGATAGAAAAGTTGCTGTGACATCCATTTCGACAATTAATCGGAACATCGGCCTGCAGGTGCGTGAGGCGATGATGAGAGGGACGGTCAACAATAGATCTTCGCCCGTCCCTACGGCCCCTCCCCGCGTTTTTTGCAAGAGCACGGCACAACATAAATACTTCAAATAACTTCTGAAAGAAGGAAACTGAAAGACACTCTCGCAAGTATTTTTCTTACACCGCGGACACCGCGAAGGAAAAAGAAAAAAAAAAGAAATGCGAAACTGCGTGGGAGGGGTGCTCCCAAAATGTATTCGCGGTCAGAGCCCACGCAGGCTAAGCAAAGGTACTGAACTCTCCCACCGACAAAACAGCCGCTCAGTAGCGGGAACGAAACGGCGCGACTGCGTTTGTACTGAGGTGCGGAGTGAGCTGTGAAAAGAGCGCGTACTGAAGATGCCAAACGTCTATACCCTTTTGTTGTTAGTTTGACAAGCAAGCTCAAAAAGGCGTGTCTCCTCCCGTCCGCGCGATCTCTCAGAAAACGGCAGCGGCCGTGAAACGGTAGAACGTCCGCACTCGGGGGTTGTGGTGGTGTGGTGTGGGTACCCACCTCGTGATTGTGGCCTCCTTTCTCGCCGGTGCCCACCCACTCTCTCTGAAACTTGACAGCTCCTCAACGCATTTGCCACCTACAAATCCGCAATCCAGTCACAAGCAGTGTTGGCGGTAACGCGTTACAAGTAACGGCGTTACCGCTAACGCGTTATTTTTTTCGGTAACTTAGTAACGTACTCGTTACTATTTAGGAACTGTAACGGGTAACGTACTTATGTTAACATTTTTCGGTAACGTGAGGTGTCACGTTACTCGTTACTTTTTTTTTTCAATTATCCCGGAAGTGTTACACAAAATTCCCTCGTCTCATAGGCGCCACTATAGCAGAGCTCGCCCCAACGTTCTATTGTCGCAGCGGCGTACTCATGCCGGCCCGCCCCGCCAGGCGTTAAGAACAGACTGTTGGGCGAGATGGTAATTCATGATAAATGAAAATAGCGCGACAAAACGTAGGACGAGACGAAGAAGGCTACAGTACATGCGCTTGTGCCGTAGCCTTCTTCGTCTCGTCCTACGTTTTTTCGCGCTATTTTCATTCATCAGGCGTTAAGGGTACCATCCAATGCGTCCTTTCAGTGCCTACTTAGTGCAGGTGCGGACGTATTCATTAAGAAGAGAGGCAATCTGTCCGATGACAGCTTTGAAATGCAGCTGTTGCTTTATTTATACAAGAAGCTGTAGTTATTAGAAAATTCTCCTTGCAATAATCTATCGATGGGCATCAACTTTGTTTTCAAAATGAAATTTGCTTCTTTCTATCGGCAACTTCGGGTACAGGTTTCTATAGTTACCCAATTTTTCAGCGAACGAGGCTGACCTTGAACACCTTCACATAAACGCTCGCAATTGTTGAGGCAAGTATACAGATTTTTAAAGGGGGAAAATGCATATGTGTGCAAATTTTTTTTCCCCAAAACTAAGCCGTTTAGCGTTTCTTTATGACTATTTGATCACCTGTCTTGTTAGCAGAAGCACACCGTCAGAATTACTGTAAATTTGTTGAGAGTTGTGGTTTTTTCTTTAAGAAGAGTGTTGATGATAAAATCTAATTTTGTGTTTTACGTCACACTGAGAAAATGGATTTACCATGTGCCACAGAGTTAGCAGCCATCACATGTAACTGTACAGGCGACTTTAGGTGACGCCACTATTGCCAAGCAGTGGCGTTGCCGAGGGGGGGGGGGGGGGGGGGGGGGGGGTTTCAACCCCCCTACCCTCCCGAAATCTATCAATTTTCCATGCGTGTATGTACAGGCACACATACAAACGCACGCACAACCATACATACATAAAGTAAGGCTTAACGCCCCCCGCCCCACCCCGAAAAAAATTTCTGGCTACGCTACTGTTGCCATGGTACGACACATTTGTGCAACCTGTTCTCGTTAAATCGGTACTTCGCGCAAAAATTGTTGTTTGTGATAGAAGTTTTGTGTGAATTATAAATATCAGTTTCATAAAACTGTTATTTGGGATTCCTACAGTGGAAATGCGGTGAATAAACTTTCTGACCATAGAGTAACGGCAGAAGTAACGTCCATTACTTTTTTAGGGTAACTGTAACGGTAACGCGTTACCTTTTTTAAGAGGTAACGTAGGGCGGTAACGCGTTCCTTTTTTGTTAGTGTAACGAGTAACGTATTTAGTTACTTTTTTTCGGTAACGCCTACAACACTGGACTCACAAGTAAACCTCATAGACAGGGAAACAAAAACGAAAAACGGCACCAGCAAAACAGCGTTTGTAATAAGTTCAACAAAAATTTATACAAAATCGATGATAGCCATTCGACTCAGATGTCAGACTAAGCTAGACCGATCCGACTACGTTTACTTATCGATGATCGAGCTAGCCGAGCGAATAAATAAATAAACAAGTAAATAAATAACGATAACGATATAAATGTTGTGCGGAAGGCGGAGAGGTTCAGCGGAAGATAAGTATCCAGTGTGCTACCCTGCGCTGCGGAAGGCGGGCAACGAAAGATAAGAGAGAGAGGGTGGGGGAGGACTGCACTTGCTGCGACATCCCGGACACTTTCATGGAACTTCTCGCTATTACCAACAGCTAGCGAATAAGCGAAGTATTTTGGACAAACTATTACAAAACACTGCCCACTGAACGGAGATCCACCTTAAGAGTCTTGCTAAATTTTCTTATAAATGACGAATTAATTTGATTTGATTTGCAGAATTCGTGAACTCTACGGGCAGCGCGTGCTTGACGAAAGGGCTACTTGGAAAGTGGCATCGCCCTTTTCAGATTGCGCGCAAATTAGCCTTACGAAATCTGTTACTGATATCGTTTGTCAGATACACTGACAGCTTCAGTGGTGCCCAAAAGAACTAGTGCAGCGATAACGAATGAAAAGATCGTAAAGCACAGGACTTATTCAGACATCACAAGCGTTCGCTCAGTCACACCGGTAAAGCAGTGCATCGATACCAGTGGCGTAAATCCAGTTAAATCACAGGAGTGGAAACACATCTTGTCACGGCTGCCATTTTGTTTTTATTTATATAAAAATTTACATCATGCTGTGAAATAAGATTAAAAAAAAAAAAAACGAGCGTGGGTTCCCAGCTCATGTAACTGCATTGTTCTACTGAGTCTTCTCCGAAAGCGGTCAAACGGCGGTTGCGATTTCAATAGACTTACACAGCTGAAGGGGTATTGAACGCAGGCCTACACACACTACAAAATAAACAGGCATAAAAAAAAGTTGATAGCAAATGACATTTGAAAGATAAATCTCAAGGGGGCACAATGCAAGGGGTGTCCCCCATCCCCAGCCTGAAAACAAGAGGGATCAGGACCCGCCTGACCCTTCCGTGATTTACGCCAGTGATCGATAAATCGGCCGAGAATAAACGCTCACAGTTGAGGCCATTTTTTTTTCCAGAATGCCACATACCATCGCTTATCTATGCATGCAGCTCACATGCGATTTTGTTGCGCATTCTTATTCGCTATTTTTTCACGTAGACATGTGCAAACGTTCTGTGCGCGTGGTCAACAACAAAAGATTCGAAAAGAGCGAGATAACACAGCTTGGGTTGAGAAGGTGCGTGCAAGCAGTATTGCCGATCACGCCGCGCTATCCGGGTAGTGCATGCGTGCAATCTACATGCTGCGATCGAACAGAGACACAGACTATGCCGTAATCTTCTCGAAACCAATATCGTATCCTTGCAACCAAGGTCAACAAGGCAGATAAGCCGCCATGCCGAGCGGTGCGACCATCGGCCAACAACACACGGCGGCGAGGTCCCGACCTTTTGCCTTTTGACCCTCTGTGCATAGGCACATCCGCCGTGACTTTGGATTCCTTGGAGAGACTGGTAGATGGCGGATATTAGAACGTTCACCGCGCGCCGGGCAGTATAAGCACCATAAGCGCTATGTTTAGTGACTAGTTGGCTGGTTTCTGTGGTTCAATCAAGGAGGTTAAACCTCCTTGGGTTCAATATCCCACAGCGACTCAGGCTACGGGAGAAGCTGTAGCGGAGTTGCTCCGGGTAGCTTCGGCCTCCTGGGGTTCTTCAACGTGTGCCGACATGTCGCACAGTGCACAAGCCTTTGGCGTTTCGCTTCCATCAAAACGCGTTTCCTTTCCAGCCTCGGATCTGTAGTCGGCTTCGGGGATGAGTTAGAATCACATGGAACGCCTATTTCTGGAATCTGGCCACATAGGGGACGAGGAACGCTGCTTCCATTGTACGCGAAAGGACATCGCGGCATCACGGCCCGTTCAGAGCAGAGGCGAAAGTGACACTGCCCGGTCTATTTACGTCATCATTGAAAAAGAAGCACGTACAGTGTCAAGAGAGAGGGCGACAGATAATACACTTACTGATTGGCGATGGAGCCCTCAGTCCAGGGCAACATCACCTTGAGTGATTCTGTGGGTGGGCGTGGGAGGTTGACGCTAGTTGGGAGCAGGGGGATGGGGAAGGGGACGGAAAAGATGAGAAGTGGAGAAGGGGGGTTGCAAAGAAGATTCTGCGAGCCCCTTGAACCAGCGGGGCGCTCGCCTCGACTTTCCTGTCTGCATGCCATAGCAACCCAAATTAGTGGCTGCATTTTGTTGTATAATGTGTTGTGTAATGTTGAAATGAACCTTGAACAATCTTCCAAATTTTGATATTAACAACGACATCCTCGGACCCTCCCCCACCTCACCCTTTGCCCACCGTTTGACGCCGGTTCTGTTGCCTCCCTTCGCCGGGCAAGACTACACATGTGGAACAAAGCATAATGCATTATGATCAAAATTATTTGCGCTGTAATTACCACTGATATTAGCGCACGCGGTGAAATTATCAATGCGTGCTTGCATATAAACGCACTCTCCACGTGACACTGCCAGAATCGCTCCTATATATGGCTGACCGAGCACAGTCACGCACGCAGTGAAAACTGAACGGCCCAGCCTCATTGACGACAACCTTTGTTCTGAGCCCGAACAAAAGAAGGCTTCAACTGATCGTTCGTGGTACGACAGCGCGCGTACTTCACACGAGCGACATCCTGTACACGACTTACGGAATTCGACGGATCCACCGAGCGATGGAAAATAGACGCCCATTCCGTTCCTTTGCAATGGAAAATGACATACTTCAGCAACTCGCCGCCAAGCGATTGCTGGCGCAACTGTCATCAGAGCTGCAGAAACACTGAGTATGACCGTCAGAGTAACTGCCATCAATTACACCTGCGAAGCCAGTTTTTCTTTTATTTGTAGATTTGTCTGAAAGACATTAACGAACTTTCACAATCTCTATCCGTCTCTCTTTACACAATGCAACAAAGGCAGAGACTCGAGCCATATATACGATGGAACAATGCATCCGTTATTGAGACAACACTAACTCGTGATGCGATAAGGAGATGTGATATACTCAACAGGTATACATTCTACTGTTGTTCATTTAGTCTCACCGAATACTTTCGATGCGAAACCTGTCATATCGAACCACTGCGCGCGCCTCTATCGAAGATAACCATGGGTTTTCGCTATTGCATTGGCGCAAAAGGGTAGTACGTCCTCATTATAGAGATACGAAATATAAAACTAAGCTGACCTTAGTAACATGCTTCTACAATGCGAAAAAATGCCAATCGTATCCGAACGAGGATGTTTTATAAGCGAGAAAATAAATGAGAAGACCGTTTGCAAACGTCACTTTCAGTTCTCACATAAGATCTGCATTAAGTTATGGTAATCGACGGCCTCTGCACGCGGCTGATTAACTGTTCATCAGTAAATACGGATTAAATTGTATGCTAAAGCAGCCGAAGGTCGAACCTATATAGCAAGCTTCCAGAACCTTACTTCGCCACAATTGCCAACAGTACTACGAAAAAATAAAACCTTGAACTCGTGAAGCGCTGATGATGTACAGTCGCCAAGATGCAGGAAAAAAAATTTTTTTGACTATAGACTATAATTTTCTTTAATAAACCTTTCACCGAGAAATGAACAAAAACGAAGTTCTGCAAGAATACCTTATCAGGCTAAAATGATAAGGTATTATAGGCTAAAATTATAAAGTGTTCGTCTATATAGAGTTTCCCATAAACACAAACAAAACCGACGGACGAACGTTTCAATATATGGAAAAGACAGCATTCAAATTCGCTAGCGTTAAATCAAGCTAAGCATTGCCCAAGTTTACGGCCTATACTTGAACCTTCGAGTGGGCAGCCAGCTCCCCCGATAGAACCCATAAGCATACACGTTAGAGATTTACTTTATTCACATCCGTTATTTTTACTATTCAGTGGAAGTCTATAGGACTCGTAAGAAACGCATCAAGATTTTCATTTCAAATGCATTCGTGTACAAATTTTCCTTCTTCGCGCGTCTCCAACCATGAAATTTTACAAGACAAGCTCCGCATTTAAGAAACATTTATTTATTTCAGCAAAGATTTCTGGTCCAATAAAAAAAAAAAGAGCGTTTGTCACGGTTCCCCGACAATATAAGCCTTCGCAAAGCGATTTCCTGTTTTGGGCTTCGTTCCGGGAATCCTTTCTCAGCAGCAGAATGGCGCTAGCTGACATCGACAGAGTCGTCGCGAGCAACCAGAGAAATCTGCGCAGCTTTCGGATAAGACTAACAATAGGCGGCGCCTTTGCGTGATACGCGCAGATAACGCCGCACGGACAACAGGGCTTCTCCTTGATGGTCGTAATTGCGGTGCAAAAGGGAAAGGACGAAAGCAACGAGTCGGGTCGACAAACAGATAAGCTTCGTGGAAAAAAAAAAAATCCCAGCCGCACAACTGCGTTGGGCCTGTGCCTCTGGAGTGCACGAGTACAAAGCATTAAAGGACTTCGCCGCATCTTAGTGCATCACTTTAAGTAAAAATGCAACGGTAGATACCACACGAACTTCCTTTCGGTGCACACTGCCTGCTTTCATTAATAAATGTCAAGGTCTGATTTCGAAACAATGCAGCAACCTGCTGGATGCAAAACTGACTTCCTTGTATCACCACCGATCGTTATTAAAAATGGCGTATAACACGTCTAATAATCACAAATCGTCATATGGCGTTCAACATAAAGACCCTTGTGTGTGCATGCAGTTACAGTTTATTGGCCCAACGGCAGCTAAAGTCATGCATACTGTCTATACAGATGCAGTTGATCTTATCGTCGGGCACATCGCGATATGGTTATACGCGTGTTTGAATTTTGCTCAGCTAAGCCGTTGGCTGCAGGAAGCTGTAAACGTTGCCATAGCGTACTAACGTATCATTACGTAGTTCGGTCATATGTGTAACGGAATGGAACCTTCACAAGTGCACTTTCACTGCTGCTGCATTTTGTTTTTTGTGTTTTACACGATGACATCAAAATGCAGACAATGGTAAGAAAGGTACTCTATTAATGAAAACCTATTTTCTTTTTAGGTTCCTAGTACTCATTTGATGACCCACATGTTAGTACCAATATACTGAAGTCGCTGCAGGCTATAAAAGTTATATGCTCTCCATATGTAGCTTTAATAAAAATATTTAAATTACTTGCCTTAATTGGTATTTTTGTGTCTATAACACCTCTGTTAGAAAAGTCAGTCGTGGTCCTCCATTTACGTCTACAAGTTCAGCATACGCTACAGGCGGGGCAGTCTCCTGTGCGAACACACAATACTGACGTCAGCACCGTATACGCGTCACACATTCGTGACATTCCCGTTCTGCAGCTCGTCTAAAAGCGCTTAACGTTTAAAAATAAACGTAACCAATCATAACAACGCGCGGGCCAGATCTCACCCGCTGTGTCAAAGCACAAAAGCGGAACGTGCGACCCGAAGGACAAACTCGAGATAAATTTAGGGCCAACAGAGCCTGTTTTAACGCGCGCACGCAAATGTGAGCGCGTTGCCAACGTTTGCGCTCCTTGGACAGGGCGGCGACGACGCGTTAGCAGGGAGTCGCGCCTGAAACCTCTGTAGTAAAGACTGTAAAGCACAGCTAGGCACTTTCCAGTGTATAATACGAAAGGAATCATTGCACTCGTAGTGTTCGCGAGTAAGTCATTTCGAGTAGATCTCACTTACGCAATATATTCGCTACGCTAGAACTATAGGGACAACGGTGACCAATGAAAAAAAAAAATTACGCGACTGCTCTTTAACATAGATAGAGAGAGAAAAAAAGAAAGCGAGAGAAAGAAACAGACACGAAAGAGCGTATAATAATAATAATAATAATAATAATAATAATAATAATAATAATAATAATAATAATAATAATAATAATAATAATAATAATAATAATAATATCTGGGGTTTTACGTCCCAAAACCACGATATTGTAACGGCGCCTCTGGAGCGAGAAAGAGGAGCTGTGAGAGAAGACGACGACGAGGACTTTGTTGTTGCTTCCGTAGCCTCGCCCCATCCAGTGCTCCGCCGCTGAGCGTTCTCAATAAACGCTTCCTGACTCGTAACATCTTGGTGGAGGTTCTGGTTGTGAGACGCCTTATATAGTCTCACACCCAGCATTATGAGAAACGCCGTATATAGTGGAGGGCTCCAGAAATTTCGACCATCTGGTGTTTTTTAACGTGCACTGACATCGCACAATAAACAGGCCTCTGCTATATTTCGCCTCCATCGAAATGCGACCGCCGCGGCCGGGATCGAACCCGAGACCTTCGGGTCAGCAGCCGAGCACCCTATAGCCACTGCTCCACCACGGCAGGCTACACGAAAGAGAGAGAACAAAAACAGAGAGCAAGACAAAAAGAGAGAAATAAAGAAAAGAGAATGATGCAGAGAGAGAGAGAGAGATAGAGAGAGAGAGAGAAAGAAAATTAAAATGGAAAGAGCGAGAAAGAAAGAAATAGAAACAGATACAAAAAAAATTATAAAAGACACAGAGAGAAAGAAAAAGGAAAAGAAGAAAGATAGAAATAAATAAAGAGAAACTATAGGAAGGCCACCCTACTCCGCTCTTCCTTCAGGCTTGACACCACTAGTGCGAAGGTGCCATAATTGTTTTCTATCCAGGCGCCATGTCAGAGGAAAACAACCTTCGCCTCATCGACATTATCACGAAATAGCCAGCCAGAAATCAAGTAGCAAAAAAAAATCATGCAGAGGTTTATCTCGCACAAGAGCAGAACACAAATGCTTTTGTATTTAGGATTCTTGCGCGAGCCGGGTAGCCGATTCGTTACAGCCTAATTTTAATTATAACGAATATCAGATATACCGAGCCAACTTATGGTCTGGATCAGTAGGGTTGAGAGCTGGGCTAGTTGGTGAGATATCATTTTAACATATGGTGTAGTAGCGCATGATCTGGATGCTACGAGGTTCGACTATACTTTAAAAGGCTTTGACCTTTAGCTTTCAAGTTCGAAAAAAAAAAAAGCACGGCTTCATTAGAAGAAACAACGCGAACAAACGGGACAAAGTCCAGTCTGTCAGTCTGTCTTCTCCCGTTTTGTCCGCACTATTTCTTGCAATCAAGGTTGAACCGGCCACGTACACGCTGGGTCCGCTGCAATTTGTGTTTGCTTTTCATCTTTTTGATAACGAAGAGCTGGCCGCTATCGAAGAGCCGGGCCAGAGCAGGCGCTATCAGTGTGCATGTCAAACAGCAGCGCTGCAAAGCTGAGTTCCGGCACTCGACAGTCGCTTGACGCCGCGTGACTTCTCTTGAGTTTGGGCAGTTGGGGCACCTTTATTATAAAAGGTCACTTAGGGTACGTGTTCTCGTAGTATCGCTTCCCGACGTTGCGCCCGCCACGGCACCGTCCAATCAAGAACGCAACGCCTCTCGAAGAGCGCATGCGCAGTAACTTCCGCTCACGCGCTCCACGGAAAGCACAACCTATAGGAATAAATACAAGCTCCATTCACAACCATGACTGTGAACCAATGCGGCGGTGACGTAGAACATGCACATTAGCGTTAAACTGAGGCGATCAAACCTGTATGAGCAAACACTTATGTTTATGCTTGTGCACTATGCCACAGCCCGCATGCAGATATATATCCCAAGCGAACCACGACGGCAGCATAGAACGACGTCCACTACATACGCGCTAGTTTCTGTTGCTTTTCCAAGGACTAAGGTGTTTCACAGTTCGAAAACACGAAACCATTCTTTTCCTTTTTGAACACTACGGCGACTATTTTCATTGCACATAAGATGATCATTTTCGCCTTTTGCTCCCGTCTGTAGATACGGTTGTCATGATCAGGAATCGAACCCACGGCTTCGAAATCACCAGCAGAGCCCCCACGACCGTCACGAGAGACCCTGCAGCGGTATTATCTCCACACGAAACTCCCAAAACCGGAAACACTCGATTAGCTGCAGCCTATTAGGTCCCGCGGCGCGTGTCGCATGATATCGCATGACGGCCCCTGAAAGCCGCATACAGAACGGCGTAATCGTCGAAGTGATTAGCGAACACGGGCTACGCCATGTATAGAGAGGCAGGCACGCAGAATCATGGTGGTATGAGGAGAGTACGATAAGTGTTGGCGCTTTAAATTTTGTTAGGATGATAAAGAACAAACGTTGTTTCATTGGCACCAACGCTTCGTGCACATGTATATGGTAGAGTTACTGTATATGCTACCTTTAGGTAGCAGAGTTGCGCATAGCTCTGGCTAGCAACCACAGCTATGCGGTGAAGTAGCACTCCGTTTGTGCAGGTGACATGCCTACGGTGTCGGCAGTTAACATGTCCGGCGTGTCGAAGACCGGCGATAAACATTGATTATCGATTACTAGTGTTAATTCAGTTCGCTGTAGCGGCGGCGGCGAGAAATACAGAAATTGGTCTGAGCGCCAGCTTCTCCGCAATGCATGGTTGCTAGCGGCGTTTGGAACACCGATGCGCAACTCTGCTACCTAAAGGTAGCATATGCAGTAACTCTAATGTATGGCTATACCCCGAAAGGCCAGCTTGACGGCTCAACAAGATGGCATATACCAGATAACGAAGCGGTATGTGTTGCTCATTGGACTGGCCATTGGAAGGGGGGGTGGGGGGGAGATGGGCGGTTTAAACGCCCCGCCCCCGTAATCTTTTTTTCAATTTTGCATGTGATGTATATATACACACATATACAAACACACGCACTTGCATAAAGTGAGGAATAACCCCTTCCCCTCCCCCCAACAAAAAAAAAAAAAATTCTGGCTGCGCCTTTAGTGCTTCCCGTTCTTGAAAACACACTAAACAAAAATGCGCGAATTTCCCAGGGCAACTGCCGCAGCGTGATAAGCGCTTTACTGAATGGCATAACAAAGCACGGTAGTGAACATGCATTAACGTGATAGCGTTAACGGGTCCACACAGATAGACAGAGACGGTCATTGTCGTTGGTTCGCCAAGAAATGTTTCGCATTTAAAACGGCTTCTACAACAATTGCGAAGAGATATATTTTCTACCTTCGCAAGAATGTCTTATTTTCACATTTAACCACGGTAGTTACTTTAAAAAAAAAAAGCTTTCACGCTCGTAACACACGTACGGTCATCAATTACGGGCTCCCTAAAAAATCTGTCATAACTCTGCTCGGGCTTCGTGTCTGAAGAGATTGAACGCTTCCTTTTCCACTGAATCTTGTATTCAGAAAAGCGACTTTGAAGACCTGACTTTTAAACAGCTGACGTCATGCTAACGCCTCCCGCGAAAGCGCCCAAAGAAACAGAATCAGCGTATTGGGAATTTCCATGTCAGACGTTACATTATCCGGACTTGCCCAGATCATTGAGTAGTGGCTTCAACTTCGGACTCATTTATAGATATGGGATTAAGTATGACAAGCCTGCGCTAATCTAGCTGGCACCGTCACTGGATGACGTCAGCTATTGCGGGCCCTGATGTCTCAGTACTGTGACGAGTCGACTACATGAGACCGGAATTTTGACAAAAGCTCTCGACTGTGGTTAGACACGACAAACCCAAAATTTGAAACGGCGTTTCAAATTGCCCGTGTAAAGCTACTGCAGTGTCTTCAAAGGGCACGGCACGTACAAATGCGTAAAAAACAGTCAATGTTCCCTGCCCCTAAAAGTCACGAAACGCGAGAAAGAAAGCTAACATTGCGCACGCAGCTGAATCGAGCGATGCGGCCTTTGGATCACGTGCAAGCAGTGCACAGAGAAACCGCGATAGGGAGTGAAACGGTCCAGATAGAAGCAATCTCCACAAGGGTCTGCCGAGCGAGCTAAGATAGCAAAAGCAGCACGGCGTTGGTTTTCCGTTCCATATATAGCAAAGGCGTAAAGAAAGCAAAAAAAAAAAAAAAAAAAAGAAACGCGATAGCGGCGTGTCCTGCTGGGTATCCTGTCGACAATTTGATCTGCCTTCGCCTTTGTGGTGTTTTCACCGAGGCAGTCTTCGTTATGGCTTAGAAGGGCGGCTGGTCGAGCTTGTTGGCAGCCCTCCTTATAGCGTACGCAAAACATGCGTACGCTGCACGGGCGTAGGGCGAAATTTGTTTCGGGAAGGGGGCTTGAACCCCACACCAACCCCCTCCCCCCTGGCTACACCACTGGTACGCTGTACCAGTGGTGTAGCAACAGCGAAAATGCATTTTTTCAGAACGCTATAATTTCGAACTAAAAAAGGAGTATTGCGCTAAGAAGAAGAAAAAAAAAACCGAGAACACAGAAAAGTGAAGCGCACAACGGAAAGCGCCAGTTTGTTGGCTGCTTCTGTGTTCGTCGTTTTTTTAGCCCAATAAATACTCTTTCAGTGTCCACGGATAGCCAACTAGCCCAACAGTCTGCTCTGCTAAAGTACATATCGATTTAGCGTAGCGGAATACAGAGCGATAAACCTGGCGGTGGTTTGCCAAGGCACACATCAGCAGGTTATGGGGTGTAATGCCAATGACCACCTTGGGGGCACATCGGACGGCATCGAACACGCGACCTCGTACTGAGCGGCGCTAACGCTTCACCCAACAGGTGCAACCTGTTTCCTTCCTTGCCGCGACAAGACCGAAGCCCCGCACGGCAAACTGCAGAGGCGCGTGCAGCAACCGTCACGCGCTGCCACACGTTTCTCGAGTCGCTTGAAAACACGAGCCCCCCCCCCCCCCACCTTCCCCCTCCCACTCATCTCGGTCGTCGGGCCCGCAGACACAATGCAAAAGGCGCGCGACTAGTAGTGCCACTCCGGAAACGCCAACCGCCGCGTGTGTGCGTGCCGCCGACAACAACGAGCAACGAAGGCCTCGTCGGAGAGGAGGAAATGAAAGAGCGAAGGACGACCACGCAAAATACACGCTACGTCAAGCCTTCGTCGCCTCTTTGTCCGTCCCTTGACTCGATATCTGTCGAACGCAAACCACGCGAATCGCATTTGCAAAGTTGTCAAAGAACAGTACAGGTAGACGTCGTAGTACGCTCAAGTAAGTACAGGGAGTATCAATAGATGGCTTGCACTGACGTCACTGAAACAGCCGCGTTGGAGCACCGATATGGTGGGACGTGACTTGGGACATGACGTGGGACGTGACGTGGGACATGACTTCGTGATGTCACGCTAGTGTTATCAGTACAGCGCATGCTGGCACTGCCGCTATTCGTGCAAAGATGCCCTATAACGTTCCAGCGACGTCGTTATCACACTGAAGCAGGTTGATCGCCGCGTGATTGTACTGCCTTGACGTCATCTAAGCCGCCATGTTGGAGCCATGTTGTGAGTCCATGATGTGACGTCATGAGTGACGATAGCTTGCACGTGACGTCATGGACGCCGCTTCGGAACATACTGGTACTCCAAGATGGCGGCTTTGATGACAAACAAGTTGCGGTTAAACTGCTTCAACGTGGCAGGAACGCCTA
Organism: Rhipicephalus sanguineus; assembly: GCF_013339695.2. NCBI lineage: Eukaryota > Metazoa > Arthropoda > Arachnida > Ixodida > Ixodidae > Rhipicephalus > Rhipicephalus sanguineus. Next base: position 115,219,414 of record NC_051180.1, read on the forward strand.
TGTGCGTGGATAACGAGATAACCTGCATGTGATGCTTTGACACACTAACATAATGTGACATCACAAACTTCGCGTCCCCAATGCTGGTGCTCCAACACGGCGGTTTCAGTTTTTCAATACACGCTATGCATATGACGTCGCGCACGCTATTTTGTGGTCCTACTCGCATCCCTGCTGGCGTAGACAGGCGGATCTTCGATAGAGCGCTGTTTTTCCCCACCATGCATGGGGGTAGTTCTAGGACATGGAGAACTCGATGACACCAGTGAATATTCGCTGCAGCCTCCACTGTGCTAGTGTAGCGAAACTTCGATTTTTCATCACGCTCGTCGTACTATATAATATAACAAATTAGATGGATGGATGGATGGAAGTACAGACGGACGCATGCTATGAGTCCTTAATGACGGAGCGTTGACCTGTAAGTCACCAAGCTCACCACTTAAATCGGACAAATGCCTGGCCTACCTAAATTAAACATTTTTATTTTCCGTCGAGGAAGACAAAAAAACTATATGTAACTTCATCTACAACTTAAAGTGGTACTGACAGGAAAATTTTCAGCTTTTTTTTTGCGTCATAGGAAATGCCGAGCTTTCAAAGCCTAGAAGATGTACCGCTAAGCGTGGGCGCACCCTGAAAAGTAATTACCATGTTTTTAAAAGCTAGTTTCGGATCTTACTGTACCCTGACGTCACAACTTGGTATGAACTTCTCGTCACGTGCTCTAGCAAGATATCGTGGCGTTTCCACGGCCGCTCCGCACCGTGGCTCCGTTGGTGACGCACAAACGGCCATTTCAGAAGTTTTGGTACCTGACGTCATCACAACTAGCCAGACTGCTGCGTGAAGAAACGACAATTAGTACTGCAGCCTGAAGTCAAGCTAGTGTCGATGTCGGTAGTTGCGCCATGGTAAAATTGACTTTAATATCAAAATAAAATATCTTATCAGCATTTGCTGAGCTTCACACTTGCTCAGAGCCGTCTGTGTATATACTGGAGATTTGTATGGCAAGATAAAGTCACCTTCGAAAAATGATGTGAGTACCCCTTTAACTTTCTGCGTTTTAGGGTAGAGTAGCGTTGGTTTTCAGGCTATTTTTTCTCCTTCCTACTTTTCCGCCACCAATCCTCGACTCAGCCGCCTTTTACTGTCTTTATCGATGACATCAGCAAATACTCCTTATAATGCGCCGCTTTCCTCGGGACGACAAAAGCTACGTTTACCTGTTAGGTCAGTTTCACAGACGTGCGTAAGTCATAAAGCTCCATCAGCTGCGCCGGCGTTGCCAAGCATTTCAGATTAACTCCAGAAACTAATATAGGTGCCTTTAATTTGTGTACAATGGTTGCCATGACGAGGTGTCTCATCCGCCCCTTTGGTGGAAGCATGCATTTCGTGAACTTCCGATTTGAAACGGTTTGGTTCCCAGACCGATAGTGACCCTAGAGGAACCGCATGAGGTGACGTTTCGACAAGCTCGGAGACTAAATGTCGGGCTTCGGCTTCAGCTGGCTGATCCGTTCATCTCTGTCTTTGACCATCTGTCTTGTATGCGGCCGTCGGTGTGCGCTGTTTCATTACGTTCATCTGTCTCGTTTATCCTAGTTGTTCAATATACGCACGGGTGGTTCGTGTTTATTGACCATCCTACATTGAAATAATTTATTTGTTCAAACGAGAAATATTATATCAAATACCTGTGATCTCTTCCATTTCGCCTACAATCGTCCAGCTGTCTCATACTATTTTTTATCTCCGGATTCAATTGTCTGGCCCTTACAGAATGGCAGTAAGAGTACATGTATATCTTGCCCGCAGCAAAATGTCTCCTGACTGCTCAGCCACCTCGGCAGGCTGTTATAATGGTCCGTGGACGTGGCAGCGACACACCGCGTCGCGCGCCGTCGTTTCGGCGGCTCGCGACTGCGGCGGCACAGAGGCCCGCGCTGGACAGCCAAGGCGACCACCGCCCCCCATGCAGCCGCGAGCGCCGTGTCCGTCGATCTACGGTCGCAAAAGAACAAAGCGGGAAAATAAAAAAGCTCGAAACCGGTTTCCCGCTGGCGCGCGGTTGTACGGGGGTCAAAAAGCGGCGGCGGCGGCTTGCCGTGTTCGTTCGGTATTCTATACCTGGCACAGGTGCCACCAAGCTTTGCCCGCTGCTTTTGCTCTTCGGCGAAGCCGAAGCGCAGCGGCCGCCGGCTACGCCGACGTCGGCGCGATTACTGGGAAATAATGAGGGCGCGAACCCTCTCCAGAAATGAGCGACTTCTTCACTGCGAATACAAACAAAAGCTTGGGCGTACAGGGGATCGAGCGCCGAAGGAATATGGCGGTGACGATTTCAAACCAAGTTAGCTGTTCTATACGGCGCGGTGTCCTTAACGCTAAAGTTATCGCGTTCTTGAATTTTATGTGTATCGCCATGTCAGAGAACTCCACGTTATCAAAATTAACCCGAAGGACTCGACAACAGCGTACATCATGGCCTCAATATTGTTTTGTGACGTTAAACTCGACCACCCAACCAACCACTCAATCAATCAAGCACTCACTCACTCACTCAATCAATCAATCAATCAATCAATCAATCAATACTCCTTGCAGTTTTTTTATTCTGCTGTTCCGATTTGAATTGTTACGTTGCATTTTCTTCTTACACGGAAGTCCATATGTACACATTATTGTTGACGTCTCAATGAGGCGCACTGGAACCATCTCAAACATCTGGGCTTCCTTAACGTTTAACGCGCATTCAGACACAATACTAGCGTTTTCGCAGGGGTCAGTCGCTGAAATGCGGACGCGCCGCGGCAACAAATCGTTTCCGCGAACTCGTGCTGAACGGCGACGGGCCAAATAAAGCTACACCATGGGCCATGGCGGGACTGCGTGCGAGGTAACGAGTCCAACAAACTTATATCTACACCACTTCAACCTGAAGTTGCTTGACACCAATGGCGTAGCCAAAGATGGGGTTCAAATATGCACACGGAATTTTTACATTTTCTATGTATACGTAAACACGCACGCACACAAACACATGCACGAACATATTTTTTAGCGGTGCTCCGCAACTTCTGTTACCTGTATCGTGTTATTCACATTGGTGCTCGGCTCGGAAGTAGTACAACCTGGACGGCTAAAGCAAGAGTAACTAACGATGCGTTTGAGCGAGGCCACGAACGATCATGTCTAGATTGGACGTTCTTAGACCACAATGTGTAATCGTAAGCGGTGCAAGCTCCGGGTGTCGCGTCAAACGTAACGCGAACGAGGCAGGCACGTCACAAGGTATTCAGGTTATGCCCATTCGCTTCCGAGAACCAATGCTCCAGCGAACTGGGCCACGAAAAGAAAGACAGAAACAGCGAAGGAATAGTAATAATTTTTGGGGTTTGATGTGCCATCGCCATAATATGATTATGAGATACGTCGTAGTGGAGGGCTCCGGAAATGTCAACCACTTGGGATTCTTTAACGTGCACCACCTCCCTAACTCACCATCGCCATCCATTATTCTTTTTCTTCCCCTTTCCCCTCCCCCTCTCTGCCCTTCTGTAAATAAACCTCTCTCTCTCTTTAAATCTAAGCACACGGGCCTCAAGCATTTTCGCCTCCATAGAGTCGGCGAAGGAACGAAACGTATAGGTATGTTAACACTATAGACTGTGCAGTTTGCTACCCTATATGTGGAGAGAGCAAGAGTGAGAGAGAGGGAAGTCGTCGGTTCAACAAGTGCACGAGAAACACTGCCTTTCGAAACTAATTAAGGTAATCAATGCAGTGGAAGCGGTGCGCGCTACGCTTCCCGGCACAATAAGGATGACGATTACATGTCGATTACATGTTTCGTTTCATGGCGCGAGCGTCAAGGACGATAATAGAGCGCCAAGGAATGGAATCCAATACAGGAACCAAAACAGAATGAACCGGACAAAGAAGGTGAACGAAGTCCGGCTTTTCCTTAGCTTATCGCTCACGCAGTACTAATACGACCGTTATCTGCCACTTATGGACACAGCACGTATCGCTCAGTCCTGGATACATACCAAACACGCTTGCTATCGCTGCCACCAATAGAGGGCACGCATCGACGTCAACGATACCCACCATACTGTTGCACAGCTGCAGCCCGGTGCATTTCATACCAAGGCACAGCGGAAGCTATCAACAGTACTACAAGGAACTCACAGGGTCCTTTATGCATTTTATTTTTGTTTACGCAATACTCACAGCGCCATCACAGACATTACAGTGAGGGGGTGAACACAATATAAGCGGGTTTACACATCCCATATAAACATGCAGTAGAAAACAAAAAGTAGGCACAATAATAAATAAATTACGTACACGGCTAGTATGCAGAGAAAGACATAATTGGAAATAATAAAGCATTGAGTCAACAAGGCATAAAACGTATCATTTGATATTTCATTAACTACGGCAGCAGGAAATCTATTCCACTCCCATATTGTTCTTGGGAAAAACGACATTCTGAAGGGTTCTGCATTGGAAACCATTTCACTCGCTTTATGTGAATGATCACCCCGTGTGGAAGCATAATAAGGTTCCAGCATACACTGTTGCCGATCAATGCCAATTTTTGAGTGAAAAATATTATGAAAAAGCTTTACACGAAGTTTTTTCCTACGATTTTCTAGTGACTCAGATCCACCTTCGCTTGGGTAGCGCTAAAGGTAAATGCGTAATTTCCAGTCACAAACCTTGCCACTGAATTCCGTACTTTTTCTATGCGTTCCTTGTCATCCACCATGCATATTCTAAAATCGATCTGACAAACGTCTTGAAGAGCAGTTCTTTAGTACCCATAATGAAACGTTTTGCATTACGCCGTAAAAACCCTAATGACTTGCCAGCACTTGCGACTACGTGATCAACATGACGACGCAATTTTAAGTCATGGGTAAAGTATACTCCAAGATATTTGTATCCACACAATTGAGACGATGGGACATTATCTAATGTACACTGAAATGAATTTGCATTCTTTTTCTTGGTAAATGACGACTGGAAGGCGAAAGCCATCTTTTTCTTCTCAGTGGATGTATTCATTCCTGCCCAGCCATCCTCCGAAACCTTTCGCACCTAACGGGGTTTTGCACTGCCTCCTGGATCGGAGGCATTGCAAGCATTCTGCACTTCACCTGGTTTTGCCCTGCCTCCATGATCGGTCCACTTTAGACCAAGCGATAACGTCATCACGTGATGGTGATTTTTTGCGTGACTCGTGCTGAAGCAGACGCCGCGGGACGACGGTCACTTTTCAGGTTTGATAAGGCATCTAAGGTTTTCGCCTTATATGACGTACGACGACACGACGTCGATTTCAACCCCTCCCCCACCCCCCTTCGCCAACAAAATCCGCTGTGCGAGTTCTAATGGCAACCAATAATAATAATGGCTGAGGTTTCACGGGCCAAAACCACGACATAATTATGAAGCACGCAATAATAAGTGCCTCCGGATCAATTTAGAACACCCGGGGTTCTTTAACGCATAGTCAATATGCGTTAAAAAACACCCGTGCGCTTAGATTTAGGTGCACCGGGTGCACCTAAATCTAAGCGCACGGGTGTTTTTTGCATTTCGACCCCAGTGAAATGCGGCCGCCGAGGCCGCGAATCGAACCCGCGCCCTCGACATCGCGATACTTCACGTGTTAACATGGCAGGTCATGTGGGTACCACTGCAATCATGCAAGTTATATGACGTAAAAGACACAGCGCGTATAGCGCATCCACTGTCCATGCAATCCGCCTCTCATTTTCCTGTGCTGCGCCCTCTGCCGTTTTGGTAGGGGCCGGGACAACCGGTACTGCCAAAAGCAAAGCCTCCGAGACGAAGAGACGTTTCGGGACCTTTCCGCTAGGGGAAGGGCGCATGCGCCGTGAAAAAAGCGGATTGCTATCGCAATAAAAGGAGCCCCAATAACTACCCCTTTGTCCCAACCTCCGCACTACTTTCACAACAGTTTCGGGCGTATTATTTAAGTTTCAGTGAGATGCTAGCTTAAAGGAGATGAAGGATGTTACAAGAAAATTCGACGACGCACACCACCGAGGAAAGTAGGCGAAAGGAAAGAGCGTCAACTCGCAACTAATTTTATTCCTGCAAATTCACCGCAATATATACACCATGCCACACATGCGCAATAACACACCATGCGTCCCATCCAACAATCACCATGCGTCCCATCCAACAATCGCATCAAAAGGACACAGCTTGTCCTTTTGATGTCACAGCCTATACGCTGTCGCGGTCAGCGCGTGGTCTCTTGTGTGTCTTTGGACCAGGAGAAAGCATTTGACCGACTAGAGCACGCGTATATATTCAATGTGCTCACAGCCTTCGGCTCTCCTCATTCATTTGTGGAATTAATTAGGAATACCTACACTAATATAAAAAGCACGCTGGTTCTGGACGGTTGGGAAAGTGCTGCCTTCCTTCCCATTACACGTGGGGTCCGTCAGGGATGTCCATTGTCTCCAGCGCTATTTATCTTCAGCATTGAGCCATTTTTGTGTGCTTTAGACGCGGATTCGCGCGTCCGGGGTCTTGCTCTTCCTGGCAGCAGCGTTGTGAAAGCACAGCTTTTGCTAACGACATAACCCTGTACCTTTCAGATGAAGATAGTCTTTCACACAGCCTGCGTGTATTCTTCGAGTACGGTGACATTTCAGGTGCAGTCCTGAACTTCTCCAAATCCCGGTACTTGCATGTTAATTGGCTGTCCGAACTCCAGACTTAGCTTTGTTTCCCCTATTCAACCGGCCACGTCCCTTTTATACACCCACTATGGCATTTGTGACTCCGTTTCGTTAACCGCTCTTGAAGAAAACAAAAAATTCAGGACGCACGGGATTTCGACTTTCCGCTTCTCGAGCGGAGGTGCCTTGCGCAGACTGTATTTTGCGGTCGTACTTGGTAACCGACACGTGGTGCAACCGCCTTTACGTATCGTGCGATCGCTGCAGTCGGCTTTGTTTTCCTTTTTTTTTTTTTTTTTGGTCAGGTGGCACTGAGTTGGTCTCTCGTGCGGCACTGGAACAGCAGCGTTCCCAGGGAGGCTTTGCTTTCCCTTCGGTGTCTATACGCTGCCGGCTACTGGCACTGTGCTTCCTGTTGCGCCTTGTACAAGGAGAAGAATCCCCCGCGCGTACTCTTGCGTACTTTCTGGGCACTCACCTCCGGCATTTAATATGCATTTTAACAGGGGCCCTCAGTCAATAACACTCCCTCCATTTTAGGCAAAAGCTGTTGCATTTTTTCGCCATGTCCAGTTGACCTGTCCTAGAGTAGATGTGCAAAACAGCTACTTTTGCTCCCGTTCCCTTCAGCTCGCAGTGCTCGCTCTTCGAGCGCGCTAACGGCATCCTTTCTCTCTGGCCACCTCCGGGACTTCATGTGGCGCCTGGGGTGGGGTGTGCTTCCCACTCTCGATCGCCTCGAGCGGTGGAGAATGGTCCAGTCAGCAAGATACCCGAACTACTCGCTTCTGGAAACAAATCAGCGTGTTCTGAAGCAATGTGTTATTGCAAGTATTTTGTGGAGGGCCGTGCATGCTGGATTTCGCGGCCTCGGAGTAAATCACTTCGTTTCTTCTGGGTGTTGTTCTCGAGGCCGCTTCGCATGCCTTCTGCTTGTTGCCGGTGCTTTCTGTCTTTGGCACAACAACCGCTGCGAGGCAGTTTCAAGGGTGCGGGGCACACCGGGCCTGTGCCCCCCCCCCCCCGAAATTTTTTTTCGCCCGTGGGATACAGAGTAAAAGATGACACTCGACCCACTTATCTGAACAGACCCAATATCGGATCAAGGAGGTGCCGATCAAGGAGGATCGGGCAGGCAGGTGATCCGAGTGCCATTTTGTGTGCCCCGGTGTGCCTCCCCCTCCCCCCCCCCCCTCCCTGGCTACGCCACTGCTTAGAACGCAGTGTAAACAATTTTCGCCGATAAACGATTACGTTGGCACTAGCGGAGGCCATCAAAATCTATGACGTCACGGCGAGCTGGTGCAGGAATGTGAAGGCAACGTCGCCACTTGTATTTTATTTTGGCAAGATTTCTCGTTTACCAAGCATCTCCACGCGGCAAGGGTGATGTTTGCGGTATTGCGTAATTGTAGTTTACTAATACGAGAAAAATCGTTCGTCTCTTTAGTGTCCCTTTAAATCGAGCAGCGCAAATGACACAAGAACATCACTCCATCTCTCTCTCCAATGTTGCTCTAAGATGATGCGTCCATTTAAACAGCAGGTGGGTATACAATCCAGCAGGGCTGACGGCCGTTACGGCGATGGTGTTGACTGTTCTGCCACGTTCATTATGACGGAGCCGAGGCGGAGAGCGCTTACATCAAGGTTTTCTCCCCACCGTCATTTTTTCCTCATTGCTTATGCTAGAGATGCGACGCACGTCCATTTGAATGCCACGAAAGGAAACAAGATGGAGCAGTCGTGTAACGCCACAAAAAAGGCACACACTAAAACACAAACTTAAGAAGGTAGAAAAAATACAGAACTTGCGAACTAGCATGGTCGGAACAGGACGCTTCCGAAAAGACAGGCCCGAAGATTTTTCACAGAGCAAGCTGACCATCGCACGGCTGAAGCTCAGATAAGTCGCTCTATAATGTCGCATCAACATCAGGCACTGTGGTCTAGTTCCGATATAAACGTTCCCATTCGCGACTTTTCCGCTAAAGCGCTAAACGTTAGCGGAAGCAGCGACGGCGCCATTCGTACCAGTATGTTATCACATATGCTTTGAGCGACCGCAGTCTTCGCTTACAGAAACCGGTTAATGGACTGTGAAACTATCAAGCTTTTGCCGGCTCTAAACGAGGTGGCAAGGATCGCGTGCCACTAGAATAGGAATCAAATGACATACATTAGTCTATGATATCGCAATAGCTGCTTCCCTAAACGACACCTCCAAAGCCTTTAGCGATCGCCGCGCTCATTTAGTTGGAGCCAAGGATAGCTCAGATAATTGACAGACCTGCACGCCAACAGCTTTTCTTGGCAGTGATTCATTCGGGAGTGTTTACCGACTAGCACGTTAATTTTTGTCGCAAAACTGCGGCAGCGTAGCGATGTGCTTTGAAGTGTATGATTTGACCAATTGGTTCGTGGGACATGAACCAAGTCGGTGGAAGTGATAACCGAAACCCACGCTAAGTTATAAGAGGAGGAACTAGCGCCATCGATAAGAAGTGAATACACCGATAGCATATCTGCGCGCATGCTACTGTTAATAGGCGGCCTTGAAGTTCAAGATTTTAACTCTGTGGAGCGTCGAGAATTACTGCATTTGACAATCAGCACTGTTTTATCAGTTATTCTTCCGAGATGGGATGTGAAAGTGCAACCGAGCTCTCTTATCACGACCGTGTGCCTAACACACCGTGAATTGCTGCAATGCAATGTAAAACAGCCACGTGCGCACGTCTGTCAGCGATAAACGACATTCATGATACGATAGGCACGGCCAAATCAACCAGCACTCTTCTACGCCGCTGCGCAGCGCGAACCACAGGACTTCGACGAGGTAACGAAGCCGTGCTCAAACCCCAAAGTGGCGCGTTATACCGTAGGGGACCGACGCGATCCCAGAACAGTACCGGTGCCTGTCATTTCTCGGAAGTTACCCCACACCGCGAAGTAAATACGGACACAAACGGTCGACCTACCCGGATTCGGCGCTCGATCCAGGCGCTGATTCTCGACATCCTGCTTCTGGCGTGGTCCACTTTCGACGGCCTCCCGGGTAATAATCCTTCGGAGGTCGACACGAGACGTCCGTACCTTATCCTTGCCAGTTCCTCGCGAAAAGCCCGATAATCGTCTAGTTGGTACACCGGGCACACGTAACACTCAGCACGTCGTACACGAAAGTTCTTCGCGGGCACAGTCACCACCGCTTCGACGACGCCACGACAGAGGCACGCAGAAAGAGCCGAGAGAACAAGCCAACGCCGCTCCCACCAACCAGCGCGCTGCCAAAGCGCCTCTCAAAGCTGCTTGCCTCCTCCTGCGGCACCACCAGGGGCGAGAAGGACACGCGCGAGAGGAGGAAGGAAGCGGCCGTCGCCAGCGCCCGTGACGACACGCAGCGTAGCCTGACCACGTGATTTTCGACGAACCCGCCGCTGGCGTGACGTCACCACAAGCATAGTCACGTGACTCTCCGCGAAAAAAAAAACGGCGAGCGGCGCAGCCGCGGTGGATGGAGCTGGCAGTCCGGTGGTTTCGCAGTCGCGCCGTCGCGCCAAGTCGAGCGACGCGCGTTTTTCGCGTTATCTTGGCACAGCTGAGCGAGGCTCCGGCTCTCGCGCAACGGCATCCATACCTGAATGTCTACACGGTACGCAATCGCAGTAAGAGAGAGTGCTGCACTGGCACTCTTTCGAGATAAGACTTAAGTCATTTGCCGTGCTCCGAAACTAGGGTTCCACTTGAGTTTCCTTCTCATCCGATATGGGCACACTGCACTTAGAGAGGCGGGGAAAAGCGGTCTTTTTTTTTTTTTTTCCTGTCTCTCATCTAAACATGCGGCCACAAAAAAAAGAAAAAGAAATAATTTAAGGCACGGGCGGCACGGAAGCAACCTGAAAAACGAAACGCCGAGTTTCCCGCTCTCGAGGGGTGCGCCGGCAGGCGATCGAATGTCACTGGTGCCCGGGAAAAAAAAAAGAAAAATGAAAAAAACAGTCTTTTGGCATCTGCGCAGCAGATTTGAGCATGGCTGTCACAAGTGACTCTGAGTGTCCTTTCAGAAAGTAGCATCACTTTCTTCTTTTGAAAAGCAGCGCATCACGGATGAAAACACAAGACGGAGAAGTACACAGGGCTGGCGATTGTATTTGCAACACTGTTGCGCTGCTTTTACGATAAATACCAGCCAACTCGCCCACTTTTAGACACTGTCACGGCCTATTTGAATTCGTTAGTAAGCGTAATCAGCTGCTGTGGAAAATTGGAATTCTCACGGTGCAGCATGCATCCCGGTGATAATGTACTCAGAAATACTTATTCGTAACGCTTAATGTGGCAGTTACGAGCCACTGAGTTCATACGTTACAGTGATTACCCCAAATCTCTAACTGTAAACATTTTAACTGCAAATCTCCAACTGTAAACACTGTAATTTACAGTTTACACTGTAAATACAGTAGTTACAGTAAACACTGCAATACCATAAATGGCAAAACTGCAAACAGTCAAGAGCTGCAGGATAAATTGACAGGTTGACGCTTGCATCGCTTAAGGTTATGAAAATGGCTCAGACGACTCGTGTTGTTGCGTTGTTTCTGTAAACGTAATGCTGGTTCGAGCATATTCGGATCTTTTTTTATTCTACCGTTGATACGGAACTGGTGTTGTATAAAGTCCGCAGCAATACCCAAACGCTGTGAATGTCTCTTTCATTGGAGTGTGCATATAGAAACAATTTCGATTTTTCTTTTCATGTATCTCTACTCTCTGTAGGCATATAAGCGAGTTTTAGTATAGCGGGAAGCGCTTACGTTAGCGTTAGCGTGCGTCTCAACGCTAACGCTAAAACGGAACGCGCTGCGTGTCAACTGGTGGTCTTTTAGTACAGCGGAAGGCATTCCCGCTAACGCTAACGCAAGCACATACAGCGCCATCTAGACATAAAACACTAAATGCACTGTAGCATCCACAAAAGCGCCACCAAGTCGAGCTGATCCAAAGTCACCACTGTGCCACTGTTGCGTCTCCATGTCGCGTTTGCAGAAGTGTTGAGTTCTGACACATTAGTTTCTGTCGACATGCCGCGTTCGATAATTCTTCAAGACCCCTATTACTTGGCCTTTTTAAGCTGGGACGCATCACGCGTCACATTCATGCACTACCGCGAAAGGCGTGAAAGGAAAGGACGCCTGACATGTGTCCGCTTGACTTGCGGCCGTATCTTGGAAAGAGGCGACTAAAGACAGCGTCGCCATCTCTGCGCTGCTACAGAAAACATGAGCGAACCTTGCAAACAAATCTTGCTAAGCCTTCTGCAGCGCAAATCCACTTTGTATCTCAAAAACGGAGCTATTTTATCGGGGGTACACGGTTGGCGAAGCCTCATTACTCAAATCTAAATAAAATACGAACTTTATTAGGGAATGAATAAGTTTAATAATGCAGGACGACGGCTACAAAGATTCGAGGTGGACGGCTCTCGCTTCAACAGGCACCGCCATCTTGCCCTACGTACGGGATCTCTTGCGTGCGTTAGCGTTGAACGCTATATTCCAGAAATAGCGTTCGTACGTAAGAGCTCGGGCTACGTTTACGTTCTGCTCATGCGCAGTTAGGGGCACGCAACGCTAACGCTAACGCTAAATCCTTGCGTTTGTTGTTATCCGCTATACTAAAACTCGCTATAGACACAACTGACGGTTTCCTATGCGCTACACATTTTCATGCTTCTATCGTCCAACGCAGGCTTCGACACAGTGTGCTTGCAAGGTAAAAAAAAAAAAAAAAAAAGTGTTACGCCGCCCTAAACACAGAATCCGCAGCAGTCTAAATGCGATTCCACGCGGCATGCCTGCCACGATAGAGCAGGTTTCATACGACAAATAACAGGTAGTATAGTCTAAATAACTAACGAATTTCTCTATTCCTCTTCTTGTTTTCCACTGCGAAGCCCAGGTGGATGGAACTGGCAGTGGATGTTTGTCGCCACAGTATAATACACTTAGGTCACGCACAGAACCAATCCCACTTTCTCGTGTTTATTGAGAGCTGGGGGAAGTAAAATTACGTTCGAACGCATTATTGCGTTCGTATATTTCGGGAAGCTCGATGGCTTCGCAACAACCCCGCAAACAGTATATACTTGCCTAAATCAGAACATAGAACGTAAGAACGTAAACTGCAATAATCATGCTATATATAACACATGCGCGGTGTTTAGACACGTGTATTATGAAAAACTGCTATGGCGTTTCCGAGAGGGGGCACTTTAATATCTGGGTTTTAACGTCCCAAAACCACGATATGATTATGAGAGACGCCGTAGTGGAGGGCTCCGGAAATTTTGACCACCTGGGGTTCTTTAACGTGCACCTAAATCTAAGTACACGGGCCTCAGACATTTTCGCCTCCATCGAAAATGCAGCCGCCGCGGCCGGGATTCGATCCCGCGACCTTCGGGTCAGCAGAGAGGGGGCATTTTAATTACGTCATTGTCTTGACACTTTCTCATCTGCGCTTCTGGTGACTTTCTCAAAATAAATCCGGTATGGTAAATATTGATGTAGACCAATATCTATCCCCATACTGCGGAAGGCGTCTCGTGCTGAGTGCTGCACTGACGGTGCGCGTTCGATGGCATTGCCCCGACATACAGAGCTATTTCTGGTCAGAATTTAGGATAACATTGCGTCACGAAAAGGGCCCAAGAAGCGTCTCTTTAACGCAATCTTTTTTTTTTGTATCTTAATTTCTTCATTTTTTTTCTTTTCTTTCTTTTGTTGTAATAAAAGTTGTTTTCATTCATTCATTCATTCATTCATTCTTTTGTTGCTACACAAGGAACAAAATTGGGATACAGGAACTCAGGAACGCATATTTCTCTTAACGCTCACGTAACCGTGAATTAGGGCAGACACTAAAAGGTCTCTCTCTCGCGTGAGTAGGTCAAGGCCACTCTACGAAGGCAGGCGCGTTTATTATCTTTCGTGGATACACGGCTGTTTCACGTAGAGCCTTATTATACCTACCATCAAACGACTGACATTTTCCGCGTACAGCCGATGAAGGAACGGCCACAAAGGGACGGCGCTTTCTGCAAGCGCTAAGAATGTGCGTAACCGTCTCCATTCCTTTCTTATTATGCTTCCCATTAGAACCGGAGGCTGCAGCAAAAAAAAAAAAAAAGAGAGAGAGAGATGGCCGCGCTTGGCACCTTTGCCTTCTCCTATAGCCTAAACAAAAAGGATACGACACGCACGCTGCAGACAACTACGCGCACGCACTCGCTGCAAAGGCGCACGTAGGTGCACAAACGCACGCACAGTTGCAAGCATATACACGCTCGCCCTGGGACGGCATCCAGTGGAGCGGCGCGCGCAGGGATCCATCATCGGCGCCGCACAACAGAGCGCGCGGTCGCAATCCGTGCAAGTGCGGCTCTTCGAGAAGCGAGGAAAAAAAAAAAAAGAGAGAAAAGGCTGCCGAGGACAGGTCACGCGTCGTCATTACCGCTGTGCAGTTTCCTGTTGAATGTCAACGTCAGGTTGCTGCGAAGGCGATAGATCAGTGCGCACAGCGGGGAAGAAGACCCTTTGTGCGCGGCTGGCGCTATTTAGCAGCTTCCTACGCGTGCTTTTTACCGGGTGCTCAGCGAGAATGCTTTGTTTCCTACCTTTTCGTGCAGAACGGTGCACCGAGCTGTGTTTTGGTGACGCAAGAGGAGCTACCGGGTGCTGCGACCGGCGTTATCCACGAGCGATATGCAGGTGCGAGACATTAATGAGTACCGACGTAGCCACGGGTGGGGGGTCCGTCCCCCCCCCCCTTGAAATTTTTCAATTTTGCATGTGTATATATACACGCACACAAACAAACGCACACACGAAAGTACATGAAATATGGTTGCACCCCCCCCCCCCCCCCATCCACCCGAAAAATATTTCTGCTAATGACGGCAGCCAAGCTTCGTATATAGCTTCCACGTAATCACGGACAATCCGCAGCCTAGCTTCTACAGCCGAGCTGTTAAGGTCGAGGTTGGCCGTGTGTCGTAGATAGAAAATTATCATCATGATGAACCGGCACGCGCCATCGTCGTTCTCCTCTTCATCGCCTTCCTCTTCCTCTTCTGCTTCGCTATATACCAGAAGACGTGCGCGGATTTGTCCGGTGAGGGATGCGATTACTTGATGGGTGAGAGAACGAGCACAGAGGGAAAGAGAGTGAGTGAGAGAGAGAGAGATAAAGAAATAGAAAAAAAAGAGATTTTATTGGCTTTTTTCCTTCCTTTTTTTTTCTTTTTTTTTGGCCGAGGCGGGACTCAAACTCGCGTGCCCACGATCGGAAGGCGAGCGTCCTAACCACTCGGCTAACCAGGCATGCTGGCACAGCAGAGCACAGCGTGCTCTGCCATATGTTATAGTATAGTACAACAAGGTGGTGGGAAAGGAAAGTACTGCGAGGACGGTAAGCTCAAGAGGAGCATGTTCACAATGTTTCTGGTCCATTCTGAGTTGGTTCCTCTATATCTCACTTTATTTCTCGGCGCTCCATGATCGCCCTCTACCACTGCGCCATGGAACTCGACACATCATCATCCCCCTCCTCTTGCGTGGAGAAATTTATATTGTTAAGTTGCGCCACCTATCTTCTCAAGTTTTTCTGACCAGAAAAACTATTTCTTCCGTATTACTAAATAACCCATTCACAATACCAAGAACACTTCTGTTGTCTTAGAATAACAGAGACCTGAGCTAGTTGGTAAGTATTCATTCTAAAAAGACAGGGTGTCCTGACTTCTTTCTTGTGTCCCTGTTTGCACGCCCTGTCTTTTTAGAATGAACTTCTGTTGTCGTAAGACGACGATTGGTAAGGATAAAACGCGCAAAGAGAAAATACACGGGGTCATGACTCCCCTTAGAAGTTCCCGCGCCATCTCGTCGTGACGTCATAGACTTTGACGGCATCCGCTACGAACGACATTCATATGCCGGTAAAAATGAAATACATCATCTCAGAGCCAGAAACTTAAGATTCCAAGTTCGGGGGAAGTTTTATTGAGCCAATGCTGCCAAACTGTGACCTTTATTATCTCCGATAATAATAATGAACCTATGATCGCGAAATTAACGACGAAGATTTCGCAAGGAATAAATTATGTGTCAGAATTGATTGAAAGCGTCGATTAACTACTCTTATACGATTTAGATATTTAGATTGACGGTATTATATCCCCCCCCCCCCCCAGTTACTTCAGACAGACGGCATCCATCCGCCGTGGTACCTGATGGTTACTGTGCTCGACTGCTGACCTGAAGGTCGCGGGATCGAATCCCGGCCGCGGCGGCCGTATAGTTTGCATGGAGGCGAAAATGCTCAGACAGGCCTGTGTAATTAGATTTAGGCGCACGTTAAAGAACCCCAGGTGGTCGAAATTTCCGGAGCCCTCCACTGCGTCCCTCATAATCGTGGTTTTGGGACGTTGAACACCAACAATTATTATTATAATTGATCCGCCGTGGTATAGCTTAGCACGCGAGGTGTCGCGCTGCTGAGCTGGAGGGCGCGGGCTCGATTCCCGGCCGTGGCGGCCGCATTCTGTTGGGGGCGAAATGCAAAGTGCTTACATTTATGTGCACGTTGAAGAATCCCAGATGGTTGAAATTAAAGTCCCTAGATTTTTCCCTAGAGAAAAAAATCTATAGGGACCTTAGCCGAAATCACTCCGGAGCCCCCACTACGGCATGCTTCATAATCATACCAGGTAGTTTGGCACGAAAACAACCCGATCCCCCAAGGCTGATGATATGAAACATAAATTAGAGCCTACATTTCGCAATTTTGCCAGCAGCTTCACGAATAAATCGCTGGAAAATTTCGGAGGCTGATACGTTTCTAAATGTGTGGCGATTCGGAAGGTATGTCTTTTTCTTTGGTACTGCTGGACAAACATCGCGTTTTTGTCTTCTCTTATTCTTTTTTTTTAATCAACCAGCAACCAATTTGTGCCCGCGCGACGACAGTATAAAAGGTACGCTCTGCATACGTTTGAAAAGCCACAATTTATTTCACTAAGTGCTAATTTTCTCTTATGTTACTGCAAGATAAGGAATGATGCGATACAGTTCACTACCAGAAGGTCAAACACGCACAGAAAAAGCTACAATATTATACCGCATAATATAATCCACGATCCAACGCTAAATCTGCGAACTGCTCTTTTCTATGCTGACCGTTTGGTTTGGTTTGGCCAACAGAAGCAGTCAGTCGGAACAAAACTTCACACTTTATTTCTGCAGCAGCTATCCTATAGCCGCCAGCCAAGCGAGACCAACGAGTACGATGGTATCATGTGACTGAGCAAAGCTTCAATATCTGATTGATAACTCATATCTCTTTGCAGCAGTTCTCCCTGATAAAACTGCGCAAGATAGAAGGAGAAAATACGCTTATCTCAAGCGAAACGTATATATTAAATTGACAAACTGCCGTCTTTCGGACGGAGGCACTGGCTGATAAATGTTATTGCGCTGAATATTGCAAACCAGTTCTGCGGAAAGGCCGCAAGGTGGCGGAAGTTATGGCGGAACTACAATATTCAGTTCGCGTGTGCTTCCAGTTGTCGATTACTTCGCCCTCGCGCTGCCCATAACTAGCATCCTGGACCGCCTCGAAAAAGCTTTGGTCCACGGTTCAATCCCCGGAGCAGGAAGAATTTTTCTGCAACTTAGAAGCTTTCCTTTCAGTGAAATCCTATGTGGATTTATTTTATTTATTTATTTGGCAATACTGCTAACTTCTATTGGAGTCGTTGCAGAGTGGGTTTACAATGATGAATAACACACAGAACTTTTTAAGGAAAAACAATAGCATAAAATGAAGAGAATATGAAGCAAAGAACAAACACAACTCACTCAAGCAAAACAGTAGCGCAAAGTGTATAATGACAAGATGAAGCAAAGAGCAAAGACAACTCAAGCAAAAATAGAAGGAAAAAGGCATGAAATACAAAGGAAGGAACGTTACATAATCAACTGGCAAGCAATGAGTCAAACATTTCTATGCTACCAGTTTCAACGGTGGGTGCATCTATAGGGCATTCCACTCGGCGATCGTTCGCGGAAAGAAATAATGCTTAAAAGGATTATTAGCCGGCTGATATGGAGCGATGGAAAGACCATGTCGCCTTCTAGTATCAACCTGTTGAAAAATGCACATAATTGGATATACTGCCGTTAAACATAAAGTGTAATCGTGCGATTTTATTCCTCTCCGAGGTGTTCTTTAGACTAGCCTTTGCCACCAAACCCGAGACAGAGACCCTATCGTAGCGATTAAAAATAAATCTTACGGCTTTGTTTTGGACCCTTTCTAACTTAGTGATATTAATATCCTCGTAGCTTTGTGCTACAAACGGGTGGTTGTCAATTTTCCCTTTCATGCGCTATTGCAATGTAAAATATGACGTGAAAAGGTCAGGGGGTCGCGTTCCGGGCACCACTCATTCGTAACTATTACTTGAGTACGTTGTAATATGTATGAAAGTTCTTCCCAGTTGCTCGTAAGCGCCGGTGGTTCTCCATGTGTCGTTCACGTTAACGGTGATCGACGAGGCGTCATACGTCTGAGCTCGAGTGGGTCCTGACGCCGAGAACGGAGGCCACTCACACGTAACTATTATGAATGCGCGCGTTTTAGAATTCCTGCGCTCTAGATTGTACCGGAAGCGACAGCGTCTGACGTCTAGGTTACACATTAACGCGAATCCGAATCCACCAGCCCCTCTCACCCTGTCGCGCCCACATTGTACATACTTACCGTATTTTCGCGATTATAGCGCGCCCCCGTTCGTAAAGAGCCGGCAGTTTTACACTAGCAAAATTGGGGGAAAAAAAGGAAAAAAGAAAACTTCATGCTGACTTCGCTTTTGAGCCCGATTGAAAGGAGCACAAAAATTTGAGGGCCACATTTAGACAAGATAAGTGCGCGTTAGAATCGTGCAAATACGGTATATAGGAAGCCGCATGCATGGTGACTCTAAGCTAGAGGTGTGTGTCTCATCATCTATGCGCAGAAACACGCGAAAACGCAAATATTTACTAAATGTTAGCAGCATTGCTGAAGTTGAATTGATGGCGCAAATGCTCGGACAGGGACGAAGAACACAGGAAGCGGACAAGCGCACTTGTGCGCTTGTCCGCGTCCTGTGTCTGAGCATTTGCGCCATCAATTCAACTTCAGCCATGTCCCAACTAGCCCGACAGCAAACGCTACTAAGTTAGCAGAATTCATAACAGTAAGCTTTATTTTTTTTTTTTCGGCCGCCGTCGGCGATTGGTGACCGTGTCCCTTCTCCATAGTGAACCTCCTATATAACGTCCTCACCATATATCACATGCTTACTGCTCTGGCACCCTCGCGCTAAATTTGATACGATGCGGGTCTCTTGGCTTTTAAACATTTCATGCATATATATGAAACCCTGAACATGGCGCGAACAGCCATGCCACTTAAGAAGCAACATACACTGATGCTTATAGCTGTAGTACATACGAACTGAAATTCATGGCGTATATATAATACAGCAGTAAAACTGACATGAAGAAGAAGGCGCTCTGCGTGACTGTCTTTCCTTGTCCGTCATCGTCTTCGCGCCTTTGATCTCGGAAAAGTAGAAAGCCTCGTGCAAGGTACTGAAAGCAGCATCATCGCATTAAACAAACGAACAAACAAACAAACAAATATCGCCTTTACCATCAAAATTATTGCGGCCGAATCCTCCACGTATGTTTTTTTTTTTTTTTGCCCATGTGCGATAACTGCAAATGTGTAGAGACTATAGATCAGAAGGGATGCTGATCGGGCGAGTTGGTCATCCATGGACGTAGCGTGTATTAGCGCGGTGCATAAAAGAAAGGAACACGACACAGATGTAGTGATAGATAGGCGCTAACCTATATACCTCTATCGTCTATGTCGTGTTCTGTTCTGTTATGCACCGCACTATAGTGTACGCTACGTACTACAGATCACCTCTTGTGACGCTGTCCTCAATTCGACCAACATTGCCGGACTCTCCAGTGCGCCTTGAGGCAACCTGATGACCTGTTTTTTTTACTGAAGGAAAGGTTTTTTGGGAGCCTGCAGCCTTAAAGCTCATCAGCCCAGAAAGCCACACGAGCCTTTCAACAGTTCTTGAAGGCAGCGGAATTGAGCGACCAATGTGATACGTTGCACAGTGTGTGCGTATTGTTAATTGTGTGCTCTGATGGCTTCTCTCTCTTTTACTCCCTTATTCACCTGCCCATTTGTAGGGTAGCAAATATTACATAGTCTAATTAACCTCGCTGCTTTTCCCGTATTCCCTTTCTCTCTCTCTCTTCTTTTACAACACGTACACGTTCAATTCAGAAACCAATTCAATACAAATGGATAGATCTGAGTGAGATGCACAGACTTCGGCAAAGCGCATGCACATGGTTGGTCGGTCGATCGGTTATTCATCGGTAACTTGGCGCAATAACCCACCGCGAGGGATCGACCATGAAGCACGCGGTACCTTCTTTTAGAAATTATCTTGTTTTATATTCTAAATATGTTTAGAAATAGTGCATCGATGCACTGGCTTGCAATGGGTAAGAGGAATTGTGCCTCGTGCTTCTTTCTACCAAGATCAAGGCTGCGGACAATATTCGCGAATGCACGACGCTTCCTGCGATGTGCAGCGCGCTGCGCGAATCCAGTGGTCGCCTTATCGCGCGCGAACGGCGCTCATCCGGCGTTTCCCTCCGCGTGGCTTACGTAAAAAGAGAGAGAGAGAGTGGGGGTTCGGAGCGTGGTCTCGGCTAGAGGTCGGAACCGGAGGAGGCGTTCCCAGAAACGACGCTCACACCACGCACGCACGATAACGACAGCGGGGGAAACACCCGGCCGCGGTTTCCTTGGGAGGTTCCGCCGTTGTACTGAATACAGGCGCACAGGGCAACGTTTAGCGTGAGAACGAACATGGCACGCGTCTATGCACACCCGCTCGCTATGTCCTCTCTTGTCTGGGCTACGCTAGAAGATTCTGCAGGTTACGAAACTCGCGCGAAGAAGGGAAGGGGGGGGGGGGTGTAATTCACTCTCTCGCTGCCGTGAATCGATGAAATAAAGGTATGAGCATGAATATATGAAAAGAAAAAAAAAGAAAAGAATAATCGAAGAAGCGCCACATGAAACAGGAATGTTTCCAAGTGGTATAATACATGATAACGCGGCTGAGTACACTGGCATTAAGCAGTTTATAGAGGAAATGTACAGGGTCAGAAAGTGAAGACTCAGTGGCTGCATGATAATCCGTTCTCTGAGGCTCTTTAAGAGCCTTCTGCTACGTATGTCTGCTACCGCACGCACGCACGCACGCACGCACGCACGCACGCACACACACACACACACACACACACACACACACGCATGGCTGTTTATATGTTATGTGGCCTTTTAAATGCGCAATGTATACACCATGTATCCACCCTAATGCTGTGCCATGCCAAGAACCAAGGGGGCAGGGACCTCTGTCAAGCCGTAATCGCGGCTTTTAGTCCCGCCTTCTTCTTTTTCAAACGAAAGAGAAATAAAATATGACTGATTGATTGATTGATTGATTGATTGATTGATTGATTGATTGATTGATTGATTGATTGATTGATTGATCGAAATAAGCTTTAGAGGAACGCGGGCATAGCTGGTCTTATTATGAATTTTATTTCATTCGGAGGAAGGCTGTCTACTGCATAGCGAAGGTGTATTTCTTACACCGTGTGCAGAGCAAAGGAACACACAAACAGAGCTGTAAATACGAGTTCAATAAGTGGAGACAAGGTGTCTATTATGAATTTTCTAGAGCCTTGTAGCTGGCACATCATAGATTCATATCCTGTATGAGCAGCTTCTACGTCAAAAGACCCGAGTTTGAGTTGAGCTGGAGTTTATTTCTCACAGCATGATAGAGGCACAATGTGTAATGCGGAGAGAAAGAAAAGAGCTGCATTAGGGCAGCTTGACTAGGACTCACAAAAACCAAAGCAGCAGGTGCTTTAACTAACTAACTAACTAACTAACTAACTAACTAACTAACTAACTAACTAACTAACTAACTAACTAACTAACTAACTAACTAACTAACTAACTAACTAACTAACTAACTAACTAACTAACTAACTAACTAACTAACTAACTAACTAACTAACTAAAGACAAAGATATAATACAGGCTGAAATTTCAAGGACACCACGGGGTGTTGTTCTTTCCCACTCGTTTCTTTAAATAGCGCTCTATATGTTCAGGTTTTCGGCGCCCTAGTCACGTACACAAGTAAGCCGACTCGCTTCCCGATTCACAGAAGCTGCTGGAGCTCTAAAGAAAGAAGCGTCTATACAGCGCCGAACGAGAGTTACACCGAAAATTACAGATTTCGTTTCCGCCTTTATGAGAAAGTAAACTCACGCAGACATCGACCACGAAGGGTAAAATAAGCATAAATATCTTACGGCTAAGAACAGGCTGAAGAAAGCAAAAAAAAAAAAAAAATAAGGAGGTATCAGACAACACTTATTTACGTTTCAGACGTCATATATAGAATGTTTAGATATTTCGCCACCCAGAAAAATGCGAAGGCGGGAATCGAACCCGCAACCAGGTGCTCATCAGAGTAACGCCGCGCGCTCAACTACCACGGTCGGGCGATTCCTCGAATGTATCCTTACCGTGGAATTCCAGAGCCATTGCGTCGCTAAATATAACCTCCTGAAATGGTTGTCGGGGAAAAAAAGTAAATGTGGCGCTATTTTCTGCAACCCCTGGGAGCTCGGTTCAATGCGCGGCAGTAAAAATTTGTTCCGAGGTTAAACGCGAGGTGCTACGGAATCCACTCAGGAAGGAAAGTCGAGATGGTAAGACGATTCCTCGTACATTTTCTAGCGACTCATATTCATTATGCATATATTACATTTCCGTAAAGAACACGTTGAGTTTGTGACTTTTCATAAGAAGACCTGATTAACTGGCTTAAATTAAATGGAAATGTAAGTTGGTGGCCACAGTCATTAGGAGATATTCAAAATTAACACGTCACGCTGAATTAACACGTCACGCTGAACAGATCGTCAAACATAGCATCGTGCCCTTAGTACCGTGGCCTTGTGTAGCGGTATACTGTGCAGTATGCAATGAGGAGTCACGTTAGGTAATAGTAATATTCATTTATTTTCCTTGCCGCCACTGTAAACATACAGGGGAATACGAATCGCGTGCACAGAAATATGCCCGCGGTCTGGGAAGGCTTATAAAGAATAGCCCACTCGTTCTCGAAGTGCACAGGCCTAGCCAATGTCCTAGGCTAACGTTTGTCGAGCTGTTGCTTGCTTTACTTTTAGTTATTCTCTCTGATTAGCCAATTCACTGATCCATAAACACGTATCATCGCTGGTTGAAACCTACACACGACATCACACCGCATAGTTTTGATAACCGTACATTTTGCGAGTGTCTGCATGCCTCTTCCTTAAGCTGCATGCTAAACTTAGCTGGGACGCGCTGTACTTTCCGGCCGAAACATCCGCAAGTTCGCATTTGGAGGCAAAGAGCGACGAAGAAGAGGAAGAAACAAAGAATGCCATAACGCGGTCACTCCCCGAGCGGTCGCCGGGCCGACCTCGCTCATCATCCTTATGCAGAGGTCACCGAGGGCACGCGCGCATTTATGGAGACGGCTCGGCAAAAAATGGAGCGGATTGCGGACGGCGGCGTTGGAAAGAGGCGCGTAGAACGCTAAATCAGTGTGAACTTAGGCCACGAAAGTGGGCTAGTCGGCGCCTCTGTAGCGACCGCCACAGGTTTGTGGAACGTAGAAGCGGCAACTGCGAACGGAAGGACACAGAGGTGTTGCATGCTACTGCCTGTCCCATGGAGACAGCAGTGTCGTCTTCATGAATGAATGAATGAATGAATGAATGAATGAATGAATGAATGAATGAATGAATGAATGAATGAATGAATGAATGAATGAATGTTTCAGCGCAAACTATGACACTGACAATTAAGAAAGAGGAGCGACAACAGCGCTTATATACCATCAACTGAAAGTTTTATTACTCCAGGAAGAACATATATGCCCAAAAAGGGCACGTAAACCAGAGCGCTTAAATTTTGAATGATGTATAATCACTAACTAGTTCGTATTTGTTTTACTAGTCTGTATGAATGCGAACTAGCTAAACAACAGAACTAACAGTCTCTTTCTGCGCACATTGTATTCTTTAGCTTTAATTATTCACTTTCAATCGTGCAAAAGCTAGCCCAGTTGTCGATCTCGTTCAATGAATGAATGAATGAATGAATGCTATATTCGAGTACATACTTTCACACATTCGAAGGGAGGAAAAAAAAAGGCAACAACGCCTGACGGGACAAATCCACATAAGACGACACCGCTGGACACAAGCTGTGCCGGCCGATCAGAAATGTTAATTTATACGCTTGAGCTAGATATAAAAAATACAGACAAAGAAGAACTGCAAATAAAACTGCAAGCGCGCATACATCGTCTTGTATCTCGATCAACCATACATCCACCGTTATGTGATGCAATATCAATGTACAGACGATACTTTAACATCGATCTATTCAGGCTACAGAGCGAACGCGTTGTTCACGTGTCGGTAGTGAGTGAGTTCACACATTTTGGTAGCGAACACTCGGACCTAGTTAATTTTCCTATCGGTAATGATTGGTTTGTGTTCTATACGATAGGACGAGTGGCTTTCCCGAAGTCATTTTCTTTTCGCGTAGTAACGGCCGACAACGCCCTCTGTAACGACTCTGCCAGCGAGGAGACATTACAACTAGGGGTGTGCGAATATCAAAATTTTCGAATACGAATCGAATACGAATATCCACCTTCGAATATCGAATCGAATATCGAATATCAAAGAAAAAATGCCTCCACAGTAACGATATTTTATTTAACATGTAGCTATTTGAAAAAAAAAAAAAAACATTAACAGCCTGACTGGCAACACAACATACACTGCTATCTCCGGAACACAATGTCCAGGCTAGCACAATGCACATCACAACACAAGCAAATATCACGGCACAATGAAAGTACTGACTACATGTTATCATGAAGAAATATGAGTTGCTCCACATGATCAGGCAGCAGGCACTCCCTTGTAACAGAGACAGCCCCCCCCCCCCCCCTGCCACTGAAAAGGCACGCTCGCTTGGAACAGAAGTGGCTGGTATAGGGAGGTACATGGGGTAAAGCTTTGCCAGAGTGGGGTATCTGAAGGTGCCTACAGTCCGCCACCAGTCACGTGGGTCACTGTCTTTCTTCAGAAGTAGTCCCGCATAGTGATCGAGTGGTAGTGCGGCACGTTACGGCCGCATAATATTGAAAATGTACGGTTACATGATCGCCAACAGCGCTGCACGTCGGAGATGCACCAGCAATAAATCATACGTATTGGGGCGTTCGTCGCAGGCAGATATCGTGCCTCCGTGTACTTACGATGTTTATCGCTCCTCTCGGCAACGTTTTTAGCGATACGAACGCAGCAGAAATGCGGAAGACGAGTTATTTTATGCATGATAATCGAATCGCATATTCGAATTTTTCGAATATTCGAAGTTATCGAATATTCGAAACTTTTCGGATACACGATTTTCGAATCGAATACGAATATTTCGAATGTAATATCCGACGAATATTCGAAACTTTCGAATATTCGCACACCCCTAATTACAACACATTTTCTGCGACTCTCCTCGCTGCGCTGTGCAGATACGATCATTCGCAGTCGCTCTAGCTCGCCTTGACAACAGACTGATATCGTCGGTAACTATATTAGAATGTCGTCCTGAGAAGCCGCCGCGGATGAAGGTTAAGACATCAGACTTGCACCGGCGGTTACAGACCAACAGCGACATTGTGATTGTGAGGCGTCTGCTCCCCCTTTCCTTGTTTCTTTCTATCTCTATCTTTAAAACCCCCTCATCCGTTTCCCAAGTGTAAGGTAGCATACCAGTTTTTCTGGACTGGTTAACATTCCTGCCTTTACTCTCTCCTGTTTGTTCCTATAAACACTACCACTTTTAAATTTATCCCTTCATATACTGACGTAGTAGCATTCCAGTATCATGTAACCGAGGTTTGTTTGTATGTCTGAGTGTATACGTATGCACACATGCGAACTCTAAATGCTTGGGGGTAGAGTCTCTCAACCCCCAAACCCTTCCGCCCCACTCCCTTCACTGGCTACGCCTGTGATGCACATACCTTTATAACAGACATACACATACGCGCACTTTTATAATAACGTAGTAAGCGTACTACACAAGCGCGTAAACACACATTCGAAAAATTGAGAGAGAGAGAGAGAGAGAGAGAGAGAGAGAGAGAGAGAGAGAGTTGAGAGGGGGGAGGGCAAACACAAACAGACACCTCGTGCAGCTGCGCAACAGGCAGCGGCGCGAGCCAAAGCACGGAGTTCATCTGCGATGTCGAGTGAAACGGGAAGCGCGCGGTGATAAATAAATGCAGGAACAGCAGGGGGCAGACAAGCGGGCGTCTGTTTCGAGGTAATCAGCAACACGGATGACGAATAGTCGTCGCGCGCGTCATGCATGCGCGCATCGGTCGGAAGCCATGCAGGCGACAGAGCAGCTCGTCGCGGAGTGCAGGTGCTTCCGTTTCTTTTGCTTTTTTTTTGTCCTTTTCCCGCATATTTCTTTATATTGCTACGATACTGGGAGAACGCATGGAAGAAGAGGACAACGACGGAGGGCACGAACTGTGATCTGCTCGATCCCTGGACTCTCGCATCCATCATCTCTTGTAAATAAACGCATCTCACCGTAACAATATATATACGTCAGCACAAAGGACGTACACACCGCGGCGAGCGACCCTGCATCAAAAGACCCAGGGACGTTGACTCCTGCGGGTGGGCGCGACAAGTGCGAAGCGCGCGTAACCTCGAGTCATGTGCCACACGACTGGGATATACGCGAACGGGCGATGCATTCCACTGACGCGTCCGTGAATATAGTGGCAGTGCGACGAATGACGAAGCTCTCTCTTCAAACGAATTTAGTACCCAGCTCAAGTATTGGATTGACATTGGAAGTCGGTGTTACTATTAAAACAGCGGAGAATCAGCACTAGCCGACAACGTCAGCTAACATATACCATCACGTAGCCAATACTAGCCACAATTTGGCCAATATGTAGCTACGCTGCTGGCTGACATTTACCAATAACTAGACTACACTAACCGACACTAGCCATGATTTAGCCAATACTAGCGTTTCAATTAGCCAGTACTGATGAGTTGATTCATGCAACTTCATTGATTCCGTGAGATGTCCTGGTTGTGCTGAAATTGCAACAAAATGTCGATAAAGCACGCGTTTAAATAGTGACTCCTCGAGGCATTTTCAGCGCTTCAGAAAAGAAAGCTTAATTCAGAAGTGAAAACAAGGCAACAACGAGATGTAGCGCATAAGTATTGTTTAAGTAGATCACTTTGGATTGCCTATACCCACTCTCGAATCGGACCGTATGATAAACGTTGTAGGCAGAGTTCCATCAGCTTGCACCGCTCGTTAAAACGACGTCTGTGCACGCCTCATTTGGCTATCGGCGGGGTTAAACACCCGTGATGGTGTGTACATGTAGGAATGGTCTTATCACAAAACCGAACGCCGCTTACTCAACTGTGCACTAATAAGCTGGTTCGCGCCCATAGCCTTGCGCACCATCACTATCTGCATAATGCACGCGGAGCTTCAGGTAAGTACAGTCTATATGTGGACGATTGAAGTTGTAGGTTGACGAGTGCTTTGATCCGGGGAAGTTAGTGAGTCATCTTGCAAAGTTGATCAGCCCGAAAGACGAAGACAGAAGAAACGCGCGCACAAAGGACCAGTGCTCAACTACCGACTGAGGTTTATTCGATAAAATTGCTTTTTTTATAGCGTCACTCGCCACCATTGACAAGAAGAAACTATCACGAAACGCAGCATGTATCAGCGGACAAGGCCTGCTTCTTAAAGGAAGTCAGGATGCGAAACGTGAGTAAAAAATACCCGGAAGCAGGCGGCATGTCTGTGACATCACGTTGAATCCACAAAGTCTTATAAATGTGGAAGCAAGTTTAGCAAGCAAAATAACCATTGTCGAGCTAAACGCCACAGTGCACGTGCTTCCCCCAATTCACTAAATGCAAACGAGAAATACGATGAAAAAGATACACACGGATGATGTAATACTGCGTGACAGAAGCGTAGTATCGCACCAGGCGTCACACCAAGGGAATTGTGTAACGAGTGGGTGGTTTAAAGCTGCTCACCCAATACTAAGGGCTCAGTCATAACTCATTATCATCATCATCAGCCACAGTATTAACAAAGTGCGCAGCTAATTAGGTGCACGTATTGCCTTACAAACGCGTAGCGGGTACTTCGCTACTTCGCAGAATGATGACTTGTTGGTACAGTAGTGGGCACTTCGCAAGGAGGCGCCCTGGGAGAGTTTACAACGGCCAATATCACGCGCACTGACGTTCCTTGCCCCAGGGCACGGCTGAGGTGCCCACCGAGAATCGAAAGTACGGCAAGCGATATGAGAAGGCGATGCTAACGGGGCCCGATAACTTTATCGCGTTGCGCTCTTCAATGCGAAACTTAAGTGTCCTCCAAGTTTGTTTGTTTTTTCTTCTTACGTTTCTACCTCTCCCTGTGCAGCAAGCCTGTCTTCTAGTCAACCTCTCCGCCTTCCGCATATAATTTATCTCTCTCTCTCTCTCTTTTTCTCTGTAGGCAGAGCCACTTGAGTACACCATTTCTGAAACTCACTTAATCTAAACTTAAACTGAGCTACGAAGTTATCTGTAAGTATACGCCAGAAAAACAAAGGCAAAATGAGGATGAAAAAGAAGGAGACCTCAGTAATGGACAAGGAGATACAATTTGATGGAAAATATCCCTTAAAGCTCGTTTAAAATGAGAGAAATGAGCAGTCAGAACAGAGTAAAGGCGATCAATCAATATCCTTTGTTACAGGTTTCTGCAACGGACTTCAATAGGAACTCTGCTTCCAGGACAATTAGGACACCGTGAGCGTACATGGCGAACAAAGAGCGACGACGCAGAGCATGCCGCAGGAACGAGAACGTCGCGAGACAATGACGTGCTCCGTGCAAGTTGAATATTAATTAACGACGCGTCAATGACGGCATTATACTATTTATTTTTCTTTTTTGAAGCGAGAAATATGTATCTGCACGGCAACGGTACGAAGTCGCATATTTTTGCAGCGCTTTCCGAACCACGCCCGAAAGAGAGAGAGAAGGAAGTTAGTAAGGAAAGATAGGAAGAGTCATGAGCACTGGCGTCCAGGGCGGCGGGGGTTCAAACCCTCCCTCAAAATTTTTCAATTTTGCATATGTACACACACACACACACACACACACACACACACACACACACACACACACACACACACACACACACACACACACACACACACACACACACACACACACACACACACACACACACACACACACACACACAAAGCGTAGTTGAATTCTCACCTCTCCCGCCCCCCGAAAAAATTGGCTACACCACTGTTCATGAGCATATATCAACGTATACGTCACGAAATGGCCACGTTGTGAGAAAGAAACCAAGCAAACAAGCAAAAAGCAAGTAAGCAAGTAAAGCAAACAAACAAGCAAACAAACGTACAAGGCTAATTTCAGAGCATCGTAAAGCAAACAAACAAATAAACAAACAAAAGCGCAATACAAGCCAGCCTCCGCCGTTCACCTCCTCCAAAAGTGATATACAGTAGACGAACACCGCCATGAAAGCGCCAACGCACCCACAACCCCTTTGTACTCCGGGAACTCCCTGGTGTCATAGCAGTAGGTACACACGCATCCATCGTTCAGTGCAGAGGACGAGCTGCTGCACGGTTCAATTGAGGAAGTGGGCGCGGCCAAAGGAAAGCGAAGCCGCGAGAGGCGACGAAGCCGGCGAGTCATAATCAGCTAGCGCATCGCCCGCGTCGGATGCGTCCATGGCGAGCGCTTTTCTGCGGCGATGTGGTGGGGGCGCGGGCGCTTTCGGCGAACGCTCGTTGTCGGCAGCTATGCCTCTTCCCGTGCCTTGCTCACTCCGCCGCCACTTGGCACGAGCTCCTGGCCCGGCTCGTAAATGCCGCAGCGTCAGACGGAGTCGAACACAGGCGATAGTTCCGCGGACACCGTGTGAACGGTGCCAAAACAGCTTTCCCCCGCCCACCCTCGATCGGGAATACCTCCTGCTCGGCTGCCGGGTAGCTGCCAAGTTTTATACGGCAATATCGTGGGCATGGCACTTGGTGTCGCCGAGTGTACGACGGTGTACGCTGCTGGCGGAGAGTCGCGGCAACACTGGTAAACGTTGGTGGGTGAATCCGCAGAAGGTGACGATGCAACGTGATATTCCTCACCAGGAATTCCATACAACACCTTCACAACCCCACTCATATTAGAGCACGACACCCCTCAAGTTGCTGCCGGATGCATATATATATATATATATATATATATATATATATATATATATATATATATATATATATATATATATATATATATATATATATATATATACCGCCGCAACGGAGGCGCCGAGTCGCGGCCGCAGCTGATTTCGTTCGCTCAAACCATGGCTGAGGGCAGCATTCTCGCGGCGGGCGAATGCGCTAGTCACGTGGTTATTTTTGTATTTCGCGGGCTTTCTTTGCAGCTTGGAAAAAATGGTATACGTGAGACTTTCTTTACCGCAAATAATAGAATTGGGGTTTCTGAAGACGCTCTCGAACTTTGCAAGCCGCATTTCTTGCCTACAGTCAATATTTAGCAATTTAATTAAATAATCATAATTAACAGATTAGTTAATTACCAAACAAAAAATTGTTTGTAGTGCGCAAGGTGACTGTCAGTAATTTGCAAGTGATTCCACTCGCCTGCTTCTAATATTGTATTTTAAACCCTTGGCTAAAGATAGCTGGGACACCCTGTATATAACCTATAAAGTGGACGGGGGGATGGCCGCCGCGGTAGCTCAGTTGGTAGAGCATCGGACGCGTTATTCGAAGGTCGCAGGTTCGGTCCCTGCCTGCGGCAAGCTATCTTTTCGTCCACTTTTCTTTCTTCACAATTACTTTACATTTACTACTAAAAACATCCCCTATACTTTCCTTGACATTATTGTCTGTTAGTTCTCATTAATATTGTGTATAACAAAGAAAACGAGCCCTTGAATTTAACAATTCCTTCCTTCCTTTATATATATATATATATATATATATTTATATATATATATATATATATATATATATATATATAGACGACGTCAGGTACGACAGAACGATTGTTATATTTACAGCAAGAAGAAGAACAACTTTATTAATGCGCACAGGTAGTCCTGGTGCAGATGGGTGGAGCCCCTATTCCAGGGCCCCACTGGCTTCTGCGGCTCGCCGGGCCTGGCCGAGGGTTGCCAGCTGGCTTCCCAAGTCCAGATCGGAGAGTCGCGCCTCCCACGACCAGTTTGCTAGTGAGTCTTTGACTAGCGGCGAGACGGCGCCTGCAGGGCGCATCTGGCATTCGCATGTGATGTGGCGGAGTGTTGGTGTGTCTTCACACCAAGGGCATTTATTTTCGTGTCTGTCGGGGTACATCTTGTGTAGTCTTTGCAAGTGAGGAAATGTGTTTGTCTGTAGTCGGCGCCAATCTCTCGCCTGGCCCCTTTTGAGCTTGGGATGGGGAGGAGCCTTGGATCTTCGTCCGCATCTCTGAAACTCCAGAATTTCTCGAGGCGTGCCGGGTGTGGGGGCGTTCGTTGGGGCGGAGTGCTCCGCGGCTCGGCCTGTCATACCTCGAGCCAGGCGGTCCACCCGTTCGTTGCCGTCCACTCCGGCATGTGCTGGGCACCAGGTTATTCCGTGGTCCTGTGTGAGGGTCGGTCCCAGGATGTGTAGGACACTGGCTGGCAAGACTCCCCGCAGGTATAGGCGGCATGCGTCCTGTGAGTCTGTAAGTATATATGCCGATTGTTCCTTGGCTTCGGCGGCTCGTATGGCCAGGGCGACAGCCGCGGCTTCCGCCGTTGCGATGGATGAGGTGCGCACAGATGCAGCCGCGACCGTGCGCTCCCTATTTGTCGCGACCGCAGCGAAAGCGGGGCTCGGTGTGGCTGTGCGCGGGTACAGACTTGCGTCCGCAAAATACGTGTCTGGGTCGTCCTGCCTCCTCAGCAGAGCTGTCGCCCTAGCTCGTCTTCGTTTTGCGTGGTATGTAGGGTGCATGTTGCGCGGAATGGGGTCTACATGTAGCCGTGTTCGCAGTGCGTGTGGTAGCATTTCAGTCTCGTCCCCGCAAAACTGCGGCGCCAGGGGGTAGTGTAGGCGTCTCAACACACAACGTCCCTGGGGCGTCGCGTTGAGTCGCTCTCGCTGAGCGATGATCGTGGCTGCGGCGAGTTCTTCGTAGGTGTTATGCATCCCTAGCTCCAGTAGGCGCTCCGTGCTGGTGCTCTCTGGAAGGCCGAGCGCCGCCTTGCAGGCGATTCGGATCAGTTTGTCCACCTGGTCAGTTTCGGTGCGGCGCGTGGCTTGAAAGGGTAGCGCGTAAGTTATGCGACTAATGACGAAGGCTTGCACCAATCGCAAGGTGTCCGCCTCCGTCATTCCCTCTTTGCCACGCGCGATTCTGTTGACGAGTGCGGAGATGCTGCGTACCGTGCGCTTGAGTTTGGAGAGCGCGATGCAGACGCTGCCCGTTTCTTGTACGTGCATCCCGAGAACCCGAATATTTGGTGTCCTCTTGATGGGTTCGCCATCGAGAAATAGTTGTAGGGCCGGTGCTCTATTCACCTGAGTGTGCTTGGGTCTGACGTGTAGGTAGGCCGACTTGGAAGGGGCGCATTTCATGCCTGCTTCTTTCGCAAAGGCCTGGACCATGTCAATGGCCCTTTGGAGGGTGTCCTGCCGGTCGCCGTACGAGCCTCGAGTGGCCCAGAGCGTGATGTCATCCGCGTATATGGCGCATCCTAGATCATGATGTTTCTCCAGTTGTAGTGCTAGTTTGCGTAGGCCGATATTAAATAGTAGCGGTGATAGTATCGAGCCTTGAGGGGTGCCTCGTCCCGGTAGGTCGTACGGGAGTGAGCGTGTCGTACCGATTCCAACGCAGGCGGTGCGGTTGCTCAAGAAGTCTTGCACGTAGCTATATATTCTGTCTCCACACCCGACGTCTTCGAGCCCCTCAAGAATGGTGGAGTGCGAGATAGTGTCAAATGCTTTTTGAATGTCGAGTGCGAGCAAGATTCTGTCCGGACTTCCCGGTGGTGGGTTCAGGACTTCGTCTTTCAGCAGTAGGAAAACGTCTTGAGCCGATACTCCTCTCCTGAAGCCGAACATTGTGTACGGAAGCAGGTCTTTTTGCTCTATGTAGGTCTCTAATCTGTTGAGGACTACTCGCTCGAAAAGTTTGCCCAGGCATGATGTGAGCGATATGGGCCGTAGTTGTTGTAGTTCACGCGGTTTACCCGGCTTCGGTATTAGAATTATGTTCGCCGTTTTCCAATCGAAGGGTAGTCTACCGTTGGGTTTCCATACCATGTCGTTAAAGAAGTCGGTTAGCTGTTGGATGGTCGCATCACTCAGGTTTCTCAGCATTGCGTTGGTAACCCGATCAGGGCCCGGTGCCGTGTTCTTCTTGAAAGTCTGAGTAGCGGCATAGAGTTCTGCGAAAGTGATGGGGGCATCAAGATCTCCGTTTTCTTGGCCGTGATAGTCTCTGGGGCAGGTTGAGGGTGTCTGTGCTTCTCCGATGTAAGTGTCCTTAAGCAGTTGGATGAGCTCATCTTCCGTACCTGGGTATTCTCCGATGAGTTTCCTCATGACGTTATTTGTTTCCGTGCGCGTGCTGGTTGGATCTAGCATGCAACGAAGAATAGCCCAGGTCTTTTTGGTACTAAGGGTGCCTCGTAGGGAGTCGCAGAAATTTCGCCAGTTGTTGTTATTGAGCTCTCTGGCATAGGCGTTTGCTTCTTCTGCCAAATGGGCTATCCGGCGACGCAGTTTGTTGTTGTGTCTTTGGCGCTTCCAACGCTTTACTAGACTTCTGCGGGCCTCCCAGAGGTGTGCCAGGTGGTTGTCTACCGCCGGAGTTTCCGGTGTGGTGTGATACTCCTTGGTAGTGGCGTTGTATGTGTCTTTAAGGAAAACGCTCCATTCTCCTGCCGAGGCTGGTGTTGAAAGTGCTGTCTCTTGTTTTTCTCTGTACTTTTTCCAGTCAGTGAGCTTGGCCGTCCCCAGGGATTGGCGTACTTTTGCCGTGTTGCAGGTTACATTGATAATATAGTGGTCACTGCCTAGCGTCTCGTTCAGGTTGCTCCAGGTTACTCCACTCACGTCGTTGACAAAGGTGAGGTCAGGTGTGGTATCTCGAGCCACACTGTTGCCCAACCTGGTGGGGACGCCCGGCAGCGTGATCAGCAAGAGGTCGTGTTTCTGTGTTGTGCTCAGAAGATTGGAGCCCTTTGCTGTGTCTCTCTTGTATCCCCACTCTGAATGCCAAGCGTTGAAATCGCCGAGGAGAAGTAGTTTGTCTCGTCGCACGAGTAGGGTTGATACGTGGTGAAGTAGTGGCGAAAAGTCAACTTTTTGGTCTCTGGGCGGGCTGTAGACATTAACCAAGACGCACTTGGGTCGGCCCTAAGGCGCGCGAACCAAAAACCGAACACCGACCAGCCAACACGATGATGATGATCACGATGATTTGTATGCACAAGTGAAGATGATGAACGGCACAGTCAGCGCTCACACTATATATATATATATATAAATTAGAGTTTTGGTTGTTTTATTATCTGTTGCTAATATATTCAAAAAGAGAGCTTTTTTTTTCATTTAATCGAGCACTAAAATTTGCTATATGATTTTTAACATTTGTGTTCTATAACTTCCCTTATTCTAAAGTTCCATAGCATATTATAAAACTACTCACTTCTTGGCCACTACCCCGCAGTGGGTGTGAGGCACACATATTGGTGAACAAGAACAAGAACATGATAAACGCCTGTGCCGTGCTCGCGAAAGGTATCAACGCAGAAGAGCCAACGCTGAACGTATAAGGCTGGTTTCACTCCACTGGAATCAATCAATCAATCAATCAATCAATCAATCAATCAATCAATCAATCAATCAATCAATCAATCAATCAATCAATCAATCAATCAATCAATCAATCAATCAATTAGTATGTGGTGAAATGCTGTAGATCCAACGCACTCATTCGCATTATTGTTAAGCGAAGCTTTACTCTATACATTTCATTGTTTGAAAACACACAAGTGGTGAAGGCAGAGTCATTTTGTTTCAAGGTGTATATACATATATACATGCAAGTAACTCGTTTCACCATAGCAGAATGAGATTTGACATTGCGGTTAGGCGCGTGCAGCTGTTGCCTATTTGTGCTCTGGAGCACTCATAGAGGTCTAGAGGAAGTGGGTTAGAGGACGAGTGGACGTGAAATTTCGTGAGATTTCCAAGGCATAAATTAAGACACGAGCGCGACGTGGCATGAAGAGGCTCGAAAGCAAAAGAAGTGCCAGGAGCGTCACCGTCAAGGACGAGCTTTGTTTTATATAAAGTAAAAGAAAGAAAGAAAGAAAGAAAGAAAGAAAGAAAGAAAGAAAGAAAGAAAGAAAGAAAGAAAGAAAGAAAGAAAGAAAGAAAGAAAGAAAGAAAGAAAGAAAGAAAGAAAATGCTTGGAATGCATGGCTGACTTTCGAAATTTCAACGCACTTTCCAAAGAAAAAATCTGAGAAGATACGGAAGCTTCCTGTTTGGAATCATTAGGAAATTATCCGTGCGCTATTGTTATTCGATTATGAAGCGATCAGTTGTCTGTTCATGTTCAGTGCGGTATCATCTGTATGATGCTGTGTGCGCATAGACGTGCGCAGGGTTGCCCATTAGGGGGTGAGGGGCGGGCGAAGTAGCATTGCACCCCTTCCCCCTACCTTTGGTTGAGTCCTAGAGACAACATTCTTCACAAAGGATGAAAAAATGAAAATGAAAGGCGATGACGTGCTGCCCACAATGGCCCGCTTTGGTCCCTGGCTTTGCGAGAGTAGAGATGGGACGTAAACAGTGCTAGGAATGCCGCATTAACAGTTCTGGGAATGCAACGCCGGTATTATCGTCATCAATCTGCGTGACCATAACCCTACTTTTTAAACAATGGTGGGACAGGTCCGGATGAGTAAACTTATGCGGCATATTTCGCCCCCCCCCCCCCCTTACGTGACAGGGGGAGGGGGCAGCGCCCCCCTGCCCCCCTCGTGGCACACCTATGTGCGTAGGCACGTGTGTGTAGGTGGCAGAAGCCAACAACGCCAAGTCAGAAGCCAATAATAACAACGCTCTCACTTGTTTAAGAAAATTGGGGACTGCTATCGTGGAAAGGAAAATGATAGATGTAAGCTTCAGGGACAAGATGGGAGCTCAGCGGGTCAGGGAACAAATGGGTGTTAAGGACTTCTTAGACGAAATCAAGAAGAAGAAATGGACATGGGCAGGGCACGTAGCGCGTAGGCAAGATAACCGCTGGTCAATAAGAGTAACTGACTGGGTTCCAAGAGAAAGCAAGCGCGCGAGGGGGAGGCAGAAAGTTCGGTGGGCAGGTGAGATGAAGAAGTTTGCGGATGTAACGTCGCCGCAGCCAGCACAGAACCGGGTTGATTGGCGGAACATGGGAGAGGCCTTTGCTCCTCAGTGTGCGTAGTCAGGCTGATGATTATTATGTTCTACTGCGGGAGAGCGGCAGGGGTGTAGCCAGAAACTTTTTTCGAGGGGTGGGGGGTTCGACCATACTGTATGTATGTTCGTGTGTGCGTTTGTATGCGTGCGTGTATATATGCAAGCAAAATTAAAATTTTTCAAGAGGGGGGGGTTGAGCCCCCCCAACATCCCCCTGGAAAGCGGTAAGCTGTCATTTACACACACAGTCTACCCAAACCAGGCGCATGACCACTCTGTGGTACGTTTCTCTATGACATGATTTAAAACAGTATCGCACACGCACCTGTGTGTTCAGTCGAGGAGGCTATGGTTTAAAAATGAGGTTACCGTAGTATGTAATTGTACTATGCAAAACAGAGTTAAAAATTACACATAATCTCCCCCTACGGGCAACCATGGTAGGATGCGAAAGCATCGCGGGGGGTGCGCATCGAGTTTTCGTTTCTCTTATGTGACTTATGAGACAGTGGTTGTCGAGGCGTTTGAATTACCGCTTGCCGACGCTGACGTTTGCGTTCGGCTTCCCGAGCCTTCCTCTGCTCCGCGGCGGTGGCGCTGCCGCTGCAACTAGCGCCGACATTGACGTTGTTCATGGCGTTTCGCACACCGTTGCACAGAGAGAGAATGACGGAATCACAGCGAACGCGCGCTTTCGCAGCCTCGCAGCTTCGAGATTCGCTTGCCGGCGTTGCCGTTTACGTTCAGCTTCGCGAGCTTCCATAGCGCCGTTGCGAAGGATAGTGCAACGCTTGCCGGCGTTGCCCTTTACGTTCAGTGCAACGGGAGCGAGCGCGCGCCGCATTATATACGAGCGCACAGCTGTGGCGGAGTGAGAGAAACGGGAGAAGAGAAACGAAGCGGAGGCAGCGCTCACGCCACCTCCTCCCACCTCCTCGCGCTCACGCGAGGAGAGGTGGGAGAGTTGGCGCATGCGCAGTATGGGTGCAGACGCTGCAGAACGGACACTGCCCCGAGCATAAGATGCTTTCGCATCTAATACCCCGGTCACACTGGCAAATTTAGTGTCATTTTGAGCGAGTGCACTTACGCTCACAGAGTGTCACTTCGGCGGCGCGCTGCTACACGAGAAAGAGAAGTGTGCTTTGAAAATGATGGCATTGGCAATTGGGGGTTTAGTAGCGCAATATATATTTGTTATTTTTGGCAATGCTCGCTGTTTAAAGGGACACTAAAGGCAAATATTAAGTCGACGTTGATTGTTGAAATAGCGGTCCAGAAACCTCGTAGTGCTGCTTTTGTGCCAAGGAAGTGCTTATTTTGAAATAAAATCACGTTTTTAGTGGTCCGCACCGCGTTAACGCGCTTCAGATCTCCCGCCTGAAAATACGACTTTCATACGTCACTGCTGCCGTGCCCAACGTTGCCCGCGTTTACTGCGCGGCCGCCGACACTACTAGCAGCCGAGCGGAAGTAGCGGGACCCACAGTAGCAACAACGGCGCTGCGGCAAAGACTTGCTCGGATGGGCACATTCAAAGCCTTCACCAACTTGCGGTTGGTCTCGTAATCCTCAGTACGAAAGTGCAGCGAGCACACACGCAGAGGTTTTGACTGTTTAGCACACTGGCGCAATGGCATGACACTAAGCCACTTCGAGCGTAAGGGTACATTCCGCGGCACCAAGTGAAGAGACACACCGGTTTCCTTGCTGCAGCACTGGCGTTGTGCACCATTCGGGCATCCGGCAATATCACACGCATGAGGCATTTTGTCGAACTTTCTGTCAGAGCGACTTTCACGAGCGCGCAAAACACGCACGGCAGTACGCGATCCCGAAACTACCACTGAGACGGGCGAGGCGCAGTTCGGCGAAAACGGAACCTTTGAACCACGCGCGCCGTTCCCCATGGCAACGCCACGGATGTTTTTTTTTTTTTTCTTGAATCAAGCGGAAACGAACAAACAGCATTTTATTACGTCTTTTGATGTTCGGAATGTTCTTTTTTTACTGCTGCTAGTTTGATTACTAGTGATTTATTGTAGGCCGACTTCCCTACGTCGTCGGGATCACTTCGAAAATGTCCCAGTCGTGGCGCTCATCATGTGATACATTTAGCTTAATTTCTCGGTAAGTAGGGCACTGCTGTTGATAATATTGCCGTTTTAGAAGTTGTCATACATTGGGCTTTCACTCTGACATAAATTGTTATTTGCCTTTAGTGTCCCTTTAACAGCGTTTAATAGGCATGAACATAATTTACAATAAACTTTGAGCGCAAATGAAGTAAATATTGCAACCGCATAACATCATTGGTCATCGCGAGCCGAGACGAGACAGTGTCATATCAAACACGAATCGAAAACAAAAATGGCGGACTCCGGTGCACACGGGAGACATAGTGGTGACGGACGTTTGGAGCGTGTTTTGGCAGCACTTATTTGCTCCTCCCAAAGGCGCATGAGCGCCCACTCTCTGCCTCGGACCACGTTGTCTTCCTGGAAGTGGCACCCGTGACACACGCCATCGCAAATGACTAAAGAATGACTGACCTACACATGTGCAAGGAAGTAAACAATGCGACGGACGCGGCTATTGCACGGCATGTGTTCCCGCATCCCCCTAGCGGACGTGACCGCAAACTGCCCGAGGGCGAGAGTAGCGAGGTTTTTTCTTGTAGTATGATATGTTTAAGTACCTGGCAGTATTCCTAGTAACGAGATCGATGGTTTAAAAATACCATGATCTCCTCGTTTTGCATTAGCGTATTTATTTGCAAGCCACTGCTACCGGGGCTAGACACTCCGTCGCAGCGAAGCGAGTTTGGCGAACGCAGTTGCCGGCAAGTGTATTTTGCAGCCAGTGTCACTAAGCGTTCCTGTGTGACAGCGTGCAAATGACACTAGCGGCGAAGTGCACTCCCTCCAAGTGCATTTAAGTTGCCCTGTGTGACAGGGGTACAAAACAAGCAGATGTGTTTAGAACAAATGGTAAACGGCTGAAGGTGCTGTAACCCAACTATAGTAGAGTCCTAAGCTCAGGCTCGACCCACGGAGTAAAAATAATCAATATACACGGTTGACTTTCAATATTTGTTATACGGCGATGCCCAAAGTGGTGTTGGTTATGAGCGTCAGTCTACAACAATTTCTTTCTTTATTTATGTCTCCGCCCTCTAATGAGGCGACAGCGCAAAACTGTTTCATAGTGGACAAATATATTTTAACTGCCAAGAGTAAAAGCCCTTGCACTTCAGGGCTTTTCAAACATTCGCAGTATATTTTATTTCTCGCTATGGAGTACGGAGGAATCCTTTGCGGCCATTTTAAAACGATGCGCGAGGCGCGCGTACGCGTCCGTGCGAGGCAGCACGACCGCATTGTTAAGGCGAAAGCCTTAGATGCATCATCAAGCGCGAAAACCGACCGTCGGCGTCAACGCGAGTGATGAAAGAAATCATCATCACGGAATAACGTCCCGATTTTACGTCATCCTGACATCACATAACGTCAATATTTGTGACGTCACATTCCATGGAGTCACATGATGACGTCATCGCACGAAATCGTCGCTTGGTCAAAGGTAGGCCGATCACGGAGGCAGTGCAAAACCAGGCGAGGTGCAGAAAGCTTGCAATGTCTCCGATCCTGGAGGCAGCGCAAAATCACGTTAGGTGTAGGAAGGTTTCGGAGGCGGGCGGCGGAGGATCAATACATGCTAAGAAAAAAATCAGGCGAAGGTTGCACTAAGCCGCGCAAGGCTTGAAACAGCGAAACGATTCTGAAGCCTAATCTAGTTGCTTCTATGCTGTTTCTAGGTTTCTTCTAGGTCGCTGCTAGGCTCTAGCTGTGATTCTAGGTTGCTTCTACGTTGATTCCCAGCGCAGAGAGATGTCTGAGTCAAACCGCAGACAGTCACAGACCCGACACGCATGTCCAAACTCCAGAGGCAGAACCTCGCTCTTAAACGAAGCGTTCGCACCACTCATAGAACTACGGGCACGTCATCGTTGGCGCAGGCCTTCCATCGCTCCGGAGTCTTCTCGCAGCTGCCGTTGCCTTTCCCGTTCCCTACAGTATTCTCTCAGTACGTACTTGGGGTCTTCGGCTCGCCGCCGCCGCTTCGCAACCATTCGTTGGTCTAACTGTTGCCTTCATCCCTTTTGGTGGAAGTTGCGTGCAGTGGGATTTACCCTATTTCTGCGGCACATACCCGTTTATGATGATTATAGTTTTCTGATAGGCCGCGTGCACAGTGGCACATACCCGTTTGATGACGATAGTTTTCTTCTTCATATTTAGTGGACCAGTGGTGAGTAGTGGTATTAACGCGACAGCGTTAAAGAGCTCGTATCGCAGAAATTGCGCTGTCGGCGTCGGGGCCGTTGGTTGTGAGCGAAAAATCATCATCATGTCCGTGACCGAAAAATCGAAAAAGCTGCAAATAAAATAAATAATAAAAATGTTGGGTCGGAATGAGAATCGAACCCAGGCCGTCTGCGTGGCAAGCAGGTGTTCTACCACACAGCCACGCCTCTGCTTGGAGCTGCACTGAAAGTAACTTTCTTGATTCCCAAAAATACGCGTCCTGTATACAGGTGTCACAGTACGAGATGTAATATCGCAGTAGTATTGCGTGGTACAAGTGTACATTGCCATAGGGCGTTACACCATGCCAATATCATAACGACTTGGTGGTTTAAAGACAGCCACCCATTACAAAAGGCGCACACATTAGTGCGCGTATTCCCTTAAGACCACGTAGTGGGTGCATCGCAACTTCGAAGAAGTTTCTCGCGCATAATTGCTCCTGGTTTAAAGCATGCTACCCATTACATAAGGCACACGCCTTAGTGGGCGCATTCTGTTAAACCCTCGTAGTGTTCGAACTGCGCAGTAGGAACAGAATATCGCTATCGCGTTCAGCTCTTAAAGGCGAAGCTTAAGCGTCCCCCAAATTTTTTACCCAATTTCTGGGGCGCATGCCCATTTATGATGATGATAGTATTTTGGCATGGTGTGAACAAGGAGTGATTTGCTGAACAGCTTCGCTGTTTAAAAAAGAGGAAGATGCCTTTCGCCTTCGAGTCGTCTTAGGCGAATGCATAAGGGACCCTGTGAGTTTTTACAACTCTGGGATGAGCTGCGCTTACTAAATAACGAGCAGATTCTTTCTACCGCATATATTCGTGTATGGCCCGCTACAACTACCTTACAGAGTTGATAATTACTTTTTATGTGCTGGAAGACACCTTAATATGACTAGATACATCAATTACGGCAGTAATTGGTTAAAATATTTCAATTAACATTTTATTAACGGATACAGGCGGTCGGGCCAGATGGGAGAATTGAAGTCCTTCCTGCGAAGAGCCCATTGTCGCTTTGAGATTTTGGAAAAGCGGCCTCTGGTAATTATTGCGGAGTAATGAAATATGACCAAATTCG
The DNA here is from genome assembly GCF_013339695.2 of Rhipicephalus sanguineus. Lineage (NCBI taxonomy): Eukaryota > Metazoa > Arthropoda > Arachnida > Ixodida > Ixodidae > Rhipicephalus > Rhipicephalus sanguineus. The sequence goes on from NC_051180.1 coordinate 115,261,470, forward strand.
CCGACGAAGCCGAAGATCAGGTGAGCGCGAGTAGCAGACAACCAGAATGACGTCACCGTTCAAGACAACGATAGTGGTGGTGTTAGTTCTGCATTCGTTAGCCTGTTTATGAGCGCAATGAGCGCGAAATCGCAAGCGCTACCCGCACACCCAATAAGCGAAGTGGATCGATGGTTGATATGACGACTCCCGCCCATGCTGGAAAACTGGAAAAAGTATGGCGTCTGCGCTATTCCGCGCTTCGGCTTCGGCTTCGTCGGCGAAATTGGTCAGATTTTGTCGCTCAGCTAAAATTACCTGCATCCGCTTTTTGGAAATCCCAAAGCAACAAGGGGCTCCCCGCAGGAAGGGCTCCAATTCTCCTATACGACCTGACCGCTTTTCCCCACTAATAAAAAAAATCATTTAACTTATTTAATTACTGCCGTAATTGATGTCTCTAGTCGTCTTAGATGTCTTACGTCACAGAAAAAAGTAATTATGAAGGCAGCGAGCCAATATTGCATTTTTCTTATTTTCTATAGGATTTTCGAACACATTTCATGAAATACCCTGCGTCTGTATATTACATTTGTGATCATATGGCTGAGTGCATACTCCACCTGGTGTATCTTCGCAGCTTTACGACACTCGGCGACGTCAACGAAGCATAGCTTCCCGCGCTTATGCCACAATTTTGTGATAGATTATAGCAGATAACGCGTCGTGCTGCCAAGCTCGAAGAGGCGTGTTTGATTACCGGCTACGGCAGTCGCATATTGCATGCGACGTGCGCTTAGATTTCAGTGCGCGTGAAGGAACCTCAGGTGGTCGAAATTAATCCGAAGTACCCCTCTACACAGCTTGCCTCATAATCATGTCGCGGTTTTCATAAGTTCAACCCCAGAATTTCATTTCTTTTTATCGAACCAGGAGTCCTCATACGACCCAGTGTTCATACGACGGCTTCCAAGAAAGAGCTGTGCTGGGCCTTATTTTTTAAGGCGAAAGCCTCAGATGCCTCATCAAGTGCGAATGTCGGCGTCGGCGTCGATGCGAACTATGCAAAAAATCACGTGACCACCAGAGTTGCCAGTTCCGCTTATAATAAGCGGATTTGGGAAGTGTTTTTCACCGCGAGTGACTTGTAGAATTTTCCAGTCGCTTGTCGCGTTTTTTTTACTTATTTGCAATTTTCCAGCAAATATAGTTATTTTAGTGATCATCACGTTCACTGATAGCGCATTTGTCGACGACCTTGGGCAGTTGAGTGTTGAAGTCAAACATACGTTGGGGGAATGAACAAGTAAGGTTAATCATGCGCGGGCAAACATGCATTCAACCGAATGGAGACTACTACCCTGGAGACAATGTTAAAAAGTAAATATGTGCTTTCGTTCACAGTTGCGCATATTTTCGCTATAAAATAGTTAATGTGATTTTTTCAACTCCCCTTCGTATTTCATGACATTTTTTTATTATAATTAAAATATTTTCAAGAATTACTGGGAAACTTAAATTTCCACTTCGTTTGGGCTTCTTCGTGAATGTCGCGCCTTTTTTTTTTCTGGGGGGGGGGGGGGGGGGGGGGGCGGGCTTCTTTTGTGACGGCTATTTGCTTGTTAGCTAGGTAGCATCCGGAAACTCTGGTGACCACAGACGTCGCAGACCGTCATAATTTGTGGCGTCATCATGGCGTCACATAACATAACGTCACATTATGACCTTATCGCGTGACATCCTCGTCGTTTGTTCAAAGGTAGGTCGATCCCGGAGGTAGCGCATCCCCACATGAGGTGCAGACAGATACTGGTGAGGGGTGGGGGTGCGAGATCAACACAATCTACTGAGAAAAGAAAACCTCGCAGGGTTCCTGATGCATTCGCCTAAGACGACGCGAAGGCGAAAGCTAACCCTCTTTTTCTTTTCTCAGTCGATGTATTGATCCTCCTCCGCCCCTCTCCAAAAGCTTTTTGTACCCAACGTGGCTTTGCACTGCCTTCAGGATCGGAGGAATTTCAAGCTTTCTGCCCTTCACCTCGTTCTGCACTGCCTCCGTGATCGGAACACCTGTGATGAGGTTTGCCGATGTCATGTGTCAGGTTTTAAGTCATGCGATGTCGTCATCATACGACATCACGCGGTAAAGTCATTGTGACGTTATGATGACGTCACAAAATTTGGCGCTGTGTGACGTCCTGATGACATCACATGGTGCCGTCATCACGTGGTGAGGATTTTATGCACCACTCGTGCTGGCGCGCCGACAATCAATTTTCGCGTTTGATGAATCATCTAAGGCTTTCGCCTTATAAGAAGATGGCTTTCACCTTCGAGTCCTCTTAGGCGAATGCAAAAGGGACCCTGCGAGTTTTTTCATGGCTCAAGCCGCACTGTTCGACTTCGCCCCACTCTATACGCAGGCGGCGAGCCGTTAGTGTGAAAACCGCGCAGGGAGTGGAACGAGCGCGACTCGGTTTTCTCGCGAGCCGGTACATCGACGGGGGAACAAGAAAGCGGAATTTGAGTCATTCGCGGTTCAAACAATAGAGCTGTCTCCTCCGGTTGCCACCGCGACGTCGCGCGCTCGCACGTCGGTCTATCCGAGACGTACGTCCGCTGCAACCGCACAGTCAAATCCAGAGCGCGCGATTCGGTGCCGGAAACGGGCAGAAAGCACAAGCCATTCGAATGACTGGTCAGACGAGCGCGAGAGAACGTGCGCTGCTTTGCCTACGCGCGTTTCATGCATCTTGTCCCACAGTCTCGGCGGAGCGAGCGGCCGGAAATGGTCTGCCCCGTGATGTTAAAGGGACAGGGATTAAAAGGAAAGAAAGTGAATAATTGGGATTTAGGTGCGAAAACCGCGATGAGATTATGAGACACGCCGCAGTACCGGGAATTCCGGAATAATTTTGCCCATCTGAGGTTGCTGACGTGAACTTGAATCTAAGTACAGGCAACTGAGGCAGCGCATATCTTTGGTCATCTTTGTGCGTGCGCGCACGTGTGTGTGTGTGTGTGTGTGTGTGAGAGAGAGAGAGAGAGAGAGATAGCTCTTAAGCTTTTCGTTATGCCGCGTGGCGTGACCTGAAAACTATCATCATCATGAACAGGCACGCGCTCTCGTCATCCTCTTCTTCAGCTTCTGCTTTGCTCCCAGAACACGTGCGTCGGTTTGTCCGGCGTGGGATGCAATAAATCTGATCGGCGAGATAATGAGTACAGAGAGGGAAAGAGAGAAATAAAAAGAAAAAAAAGATAGAAAGAGAGAGAAATAGGCAGAGAGGGAAAGCGATAGAAAGAAGCAGACGCAAAAAAAGATGGAAGAAAGAGAGAGCAAACATGATCATGTCTAGTATAGTATAGCATAGCATAGCAAGAGGTGGGAAAAGGAAGTGATGGGCGAGAGGACGAGTACAGAGAGGCCAGCTCCGCTGCTCTGCGTAGCTGCCCCATTTCTTTTTTTTTCTCCACTTGTTCTCGCGACATAGCATACGAATCTGCGCAATTTGTAATAGCTCACTCTTCTTCTCCCCCCCCCCCCCTCCGCTATTCCCCCGCGAACCATGACAGCTGCGTTACTTCAGAAACAAAAGTTACAACTCGCCGCCAGTTCCGCCAGTTTTTGTGGGTTTTTTTTTTTTTCGTTTCGTTATATATCCGGCAACGTGTTACGTCTAGCTGCGGCACGGAAATGGAATCGATGAAAAACCGCTTTCCGGGGAAAAAACGACGCGATCTGTCACGTAGGCCAGCTCACCGCTCTCTCTTATCGGGAAACAGTCAAAAGAGATGGAGTAATAGAAACAAAGAAATGGTAATTAATCGTCACAATTTCTAGCCCGGAGCTTATTTTTTTTTTTTTCGTGCAAGAGGTATTTCTACGAGAAAGAAAAAAAAAAGGATCCTTATGGGTTCTCCAGCCCACGCTTACATGGTCGTCCCTGCGATTGCCCTCCTCTACACGTGCTTCGGCGTGCGAGTCCCAATGCAGTTTGTACAATGAATTACTCTCGAGCGCCAAGGGGTCGATAAAACATGCTGTAAGTGCGACGCGTCAGTGATGGGGAGAATCTATATTTCCAGTGGGAAATAAGACGTGTTCGGGGACGTGCCAAGTAAATGAAATACTGTTCGCTCGTGTGTGCTACTTCCCGTACACCAGCAAGAAAGAAATCACGAATGAAGGAACGAAGGAAGGAAGTAAGGAAAAGCGAAGATTTGGGACGATCTGCGTAACCTTCGGTGGCTACACTTCATGGAAAGCGAACAGTTATCTATTCCCCGTGCTGCAGTGATGACACAATTCCAATTACACTTTCTAAGCCTGCATTGTATTCTTGACAGACGTGACTTGGATAAGAGAGCAGAGAGAAAGAGTGAGAAACAGTTTATGGAAACTCATAGAAAACACTACATCGGTACATTTCACTCTGCGTAAGAAAACTTCCTGGGGAGTTTTCAACAATTCTTTTTGCAACGTCTCGTTTGGACAGTGAGGTAAATCCATCATATGTTTCCGAATTTGGTGCCGTTTTTACGAAGCTTTCTCTTTTTGTCGAGCTCCGTCGTGATTACGTCACAACATGGCGTCATCATGACGTCACAACCAAAATTTGTGGCGTCATTCTGACGTCATATGATGACGTCATCGTATGACATCGTGGCTTGGTCAAAGGTGGGCCGATCACGGAGGCAGTGCGAAAGCAGGGGAAGTGCAGGAAGCTTGCATTGCCTCCGATCCTGGAGTGCAGTGCAAAACTTATGCAGTACAAAACCACGGTAGGCGCAGAAAGCTTTCGGAGGAGGTGGGGGGGGGGGAGAGGATTCATACATCGAGTGTGAAGAAAAAGAAGATGGCTTTCACCTTCGAATGCATAAGGAAAGCCGTGAGTTTTTTTTTTTTTTTTTTTGGCACACGGACATGGTCGTCCACTTGACACTCAGATAGTACCACTGAACAATTGGGACGCTGTTCGTGTTTGACCAGCGTCGTGTTCTTGTTCGTTCGCGGTGCCTGGTGCGTAAGACACAGTACAGTGCGGTCGTGTGAAACATGCGCGTCGTATACGATATTCCAGACCCGCAGCACGGCCTTCTATACCAGGCGACGGACGAATTCCCTGACCATTTGACCACCGAATTTACTGCAGCTTGGCGAGGAAAACGCGAAGCCTATATATATAAAATGGAAGAAGAGAGTGAAAAGAGCACAGCATATATATATATATATATAACCTGCATCAAATTGGAACACAGAGGCACACGTGCTGTATACTGGCACACGTAAACAGAGGAAACCGCTTTTTTTTTTCTCAGGGGAAAAAAAATGAGAAAGCTTATATGTCTTGCATGGCGGTGCAGCTGCCCGAAGCCAGTCACCGGAAAGAGGAAAGCCACAAACCCCATGAGTACTGTGGTTCGCGCACTGTAGTTATGCTGTCTTCGGAGTCCCCCCCCCCCCTTTTTTTTTTTTTTATCAGAGGTGCGCGACTGCGTGAAACGGGCACGTCGACCTACAATACTTTCTCGGCTGAGATAAATACACGCGCAGAGTATTAGACGAGAAATACTGCGGCGGCCAAGGGACCGTCACCGGTGAGGTCATAAGTTAGTCGACGTGTCCGCGGGACGAATTCTAAGCGTTCTTTACAGGCGCTAATCCTTGGATATGACTGCAACTATTACCCGGAACTATATCAGAGGCCCTGTAATATAGAGACGCTGATCCAGCGCAATGCTTGAACTACGCGAATATATTTTTTACTTAAAGAGGTTGAGGCAGGATAGCGGATGACACGAGCATCGCGGCCACGCGCCGCCTGTGTGGACGTCAAGTGGCTGCGTTATGAGAAAACGAGAGTGACGCGTGGTGCTTGAGGAGAGAAGAATGTTGATGAGAAGTTTATGCATAACGAAGTACGATCCACACATAAATGCATTTAAGACATCTCACACCTCGCGCCGCAGAGATATTGTCGCTTTGAATAATCGAGCTCAAAGACAAGCATATATGTTGTCCGTCACGGGATGTTAAAAAACAATGAACAGTCTAAAAAACCCCATTTATTGTGATATAGCTTTTCTGAAACCAACATTCCTTTTTTTTTTGTTCAGAAAACATTTGAGAATCACGACGTCACAGCGCAGAACGCGGTCGCGTGTTGGCAAGATATCGCGAAGTTTCGGCACTCGCATCGCTGGCACGGTACAGCGTCACAACACATTGCCGAAAAGACGCGGAAATAGGCCGAAGCAGCCATGACATTTACCTTGCTACCGCGTGGCCATCTTTTGCGTCATATGACGTCAGGGAACCGTACATCTCTTGGGAAACGAAACTGAAACTGGTCAGTGGAATTCAGGCTATTATACTAAATTATTAGCGGACACTGTGGCTTGCCATTTTTCTGTGGTTCGGAGTTTAACAAATGTCATTTAAATTTGAAAGGTCGAAAACATCGTGTTAGTAATTTTTCCAAATAATCACGGCAGCTCACCCTCAACTTCCTTATAATCATGACGACCAGCGACTTCCAAGGACGCCAAAACTAACTGAATACAGCGAGGTCGCATGCACGGAGTCGAGACGTACATTTAGATGAAAGAAAAAAAAACTACAAATAAAACTGATACCAAATTTGCATGTGCACTTGAACACAGGCCAGGTTAGCTCGTATAGACGCAATGTATATGTGTGCAAATAATGCTGATCGAACTGAGGATGCTTTAGGTTCTTAATGAAAGGAGAGCCGCACATAGCCATTTTCGTCATCACGGAGCCAGCATCCGCGGACAGGGCTGAACGATGTGGGCACGAACGAAAGTTTCTACAGTGGTTTCTTCGATCGAGACAACAAAAACAAACAAACAAGAAAAAGCGCGCCTTCAGCATTGCCTAGATCGATTACCCGTCCATCTCTTACTTTTACATTTTCTTGCTAGTACTGTATAATTTTACAACAATCACTATTTGCTTTTTGCGATTTCCTTATTTTTACGTTTCACTTTTGTTGCGTTTCATTGAGTAGAGATGTTTTTTGCTTTAGACTTGTTCATGTATAAAATAGCACGTTTTTTTTTTTCGTTGTTTTGTATTTTTCATGTTGTAACCCGCTCCCCTCTGTAAAGCTTCGGCGATTGAGGGTAACAAAATAAATAAAAATAAATAAATCTCACCGCGCAAAAGTGTGGGAATTGTCAAAAGTGTAGCCTTCACAACGACCGCCCATCTGCTTACGGCGTGCCAAGGAAACTAAAGTACTTATATCACAATTACGACGCGCTGCCAAACAATGGGAGGCGGCGCATATTTTTCACGACGAAGTATCCAGACTCCAAAAACGGAACGGTTCCGCGTGGCTACCATTGTCCGACTGTCCTGGCCAGTCGTTTCGTGAGCGACGCCTCCTTAGCGAAGACGCCTATATAGCAGGAACTTGACGAAAGGCTTCGCGGCATAGATCTGGCCTGGTCGAGTCACATTTTATTCCCTTTCTCCTTGAAGCGCGTGGCTCGACTCAACGCCAGACTTTGCGGCTCGGTTTGGCTGCCCAGTGACGCATGTGGGAAAGAGTGGTGTGTGTGTGTGTGTGTGAGGAGAGAGAGAGTGACGATGATGGGAGACCCGCTGACTGCCTGTGTCTGGCAGCTACGGGCAATCGGGGTCAGATAAGATCCATTCGTTTTGCGCCTCACACTTTCACTACCGGGACGCCGTAGGTGTGCGCAAATGTGAATCATTAGAAGCACAGGGTGAGGAAAACAATCGGCGCCGACTTAATGCGTATACAATAAGAAAGAAGAGAAAGAGTAGGGAAGAGTAAGCGCGACATCCGCGTCATGTTTGGCGTCTTCTTTACAGTTTTGATTTCTCTGTCCGCTGAGGAGTGATGAAACAACGGATGATATCGACAGTACTTTCAAGTCATTCGCAGATACCGGGTTAAGTCGTATTTGATATGTCACCATTGCGCGTACTCTGTGCATGCCCTTGCGCCTATCTGTAAGCGATGATCTAAGCTACACAGATCGAGTTCAATTGCTAGTAGCCAATTTTGCAAAGTATACACTCTTCGTGGCAGGCCAGTGGCTATGGCGTTGCCCTGATGAGTTTGAGATCGTGTGTTCGATCCCGGCCGCAGGGTCGCAGTTTGATGGATGTGAAATAAAATATTAATAAAAACTGCCGGAGTATATAAGTTTATGTGCACGCTAAAAAACTATGGGTGGTAAAAATTAATCAGCAGTACCCCAATTGCACAGCGTGCATAATCATAGGACCATGATTTTGACGCGCAAAAACACGGGATTTCGCAAAGCTTATCAACATTGATCGGTCTGTTCCCAGGCTTCTTTATTTACCAGACGAAGTGTACAAAGCTACAATTTTACAGTTATTAGCCGGATTTAGCAAATGAAAGTAACATAAACCCCTTGAAAACAAGGCCCATTCAGTTATGCCTTATGTTTTAACAGTATGTCCCGAAACCCATAAACGCTTTCATGATAAACAAATATAAAAGAAATGACGACGTATTGATAACTTGCCCCCCTCCCCCCCTTTCCCACATTCCTACCATCTAAGGAGGGCGTCAAGTCAATAGCACATCTTTACTTGGTTGGACCTGTCCTGTTGTCATTATTTATAATGTGCAGACTATGGTCGTGCAAGGCTTCTGACGACAATGGCGCCGAGGACCTCTGATGTCGCATTCCAAGAACTTCCCATTTACTTCCCATTTTTACCCCCAGAAAGCCGAGGACCAAAGGCAGACCGTCTGGAGCAGTACTTCATTGTTTCAATTTCATTTTTGCCTCCACTGCGAAGCTTATTTTCTTTCGGACTCAATGAGGTGGGTGGGGGGGGGGCGCTGCGGAAAAGTTGTGCCCCTCCCCCACCCCCCAAAGAAGAACCCTGCGCACGTCTATAGATATGATCGCATCCCCTTACGCTACGGGAACCAGCGCCTCTAGTGGCGTGGGGCCGCACTTAACGCACTGTGGCGCCTCTCACGTTTACGGTGTTGTCTATGACACTTTCTCGCACCATGGGCCGCAAGCAGTAGGCGTGTCGCGCGCCGAACCGTCCACCGATGTCGAGGCGGGCACAGGTGCGTGCCGCTTCGCGGTCAGAAACAGCGCTCTTCCTGCCGCCAAGTACAGAAGGCAGGGGTCTCTTTCACCTATAGCGGCCGAGCGCGCCGAGGGTAATTCGGTCTTGAATAATAGAACGCGACGGTGGGGAGAGCGACGTCAGGAGAGCCGACAGGCGTGCTTACTTTTCACTCTTTCGGTGCCTTCTTTGCGCGAATCTTTTCGTTACTTTTTCGGCAAGCTGTCGACGCTCCGCACGCCTACGCGTGACTCTCTTTATATGCTTTTCTTTTAGTCTCGTTACTCTGTGCCCAAAACAGACCGCACGCAGCGGGAGTTTGCAGAGATGTCTATAGAACCAGTGCCAGGCTTCGTTTCGCAATGAAAACGCTTCGATAAAGTACAATGAAAGGGAGAGAAAGCACGTCCTGTCTCAGCATCGTAACCGAGAAAACACCTGAAGGATACCCACCGCGTCGAAGCTTCCCAGTGTCTGCGCTTGTTGAATTTCGCACCACAACAGTTTTAATCCAAGGCAGAGGCGGGAGTCAACGGACCGATACACAATGTACTATAGACGTTATATAAACGGGAATAAATTGCCTCAGACAGGCTCGCCGAAGTTTCGGAAGGTGGGCCTATCTTTGGTTTTGATAAATATAGGTCCACCTACCAAAACTTAGGCCAGACTTTGAGAGACAATTTTTTCTTGCTGCTTATATAACCTTTATAGCATAACAGTCTTAAGAACAGTGCGCTCGTGAACACTATGCTGCGAAGCAATGCAACCTTTTCAAATTAATGATTACAAAGGTACGACGTCGTGCAAGGCTGTGCAACTTAATACTGATACGCTCTAAGGAAAAAAAAAGTCCTTTGACTCTTTTCGGTTAGTCCTGACTTGCCATGTCTATGACTCTTTTTAAGGAGACACGTGAACTCTCTTATACTCTCATCGGGGAGTCGTGGGACTCAGAAGGGAGTTAACGTGTCTCTTTAAAGGGAGTCACATACATGGCAAGTCAGGACTCACCGAAATGAGTAGCCCACACTTTTTTTTTTGATAGAGTGCAGTCCATATACTGGAGTTTGCCAGTTTATAGCCTTCAGCATCAAATATTTTCTACGCGTGACTGTAGACCCCTGTCTCTAGCACGAAGTCTTAAAAAAAAAAAACAGGAACAATAATGCTTTTATCGACGCTCAGCTGTGAGTCGTCGCACACATTGCGAATTATATGCGCTAACACAGGTGCGAAGCACGTGTGGTACACGACTCTTGGGTTTACGTTGTTATGATTGGATCATTAACTTCTTCAGTAGCCAAGACGCATACTATACTAGCTACAGGAACTATGAAAGAAAAAAAAAAGAAATATATAAGGATTGGATGATGAACCATCAAGTAAGATACTGCTACCCTCCTTGAAGGAAGTTAGAAAAGCAAGCGGAAGAGGGATATAGAGATTGCTTGTGGGTATAGATAATTTGAAACGCCTGTATCGGAATCGAGAGTTGGGAGGTCAGACTGTGACTGCGCACGATGAATGACGAGCTTGATACTTCCTCTTTGTTATCGCGACGCAGCTGCCACCTAACGAGGCTTCGACACAGGTTCACAATCCGCCGAGAGACCTGCCATACGAAGGCTATCGGTGTTAAAAGAAGAGGTCACGAACATGGAGGGATGAGCGGGATGAGTAGTGGGGAGAAAAAGGGCTAGACGGGAAACACACGGCAGCGGCGGCGTCCAAGTGTCGGCTGTATAGCGCCCTCTAGGGAAACAGCAGGGGGAAAAAAAGGAAAAGCAACGTCGGATGGGACATCTGCAGCAGCGAGATCCATTACAACGTCGGCGGCCGGCACACTTCGCCGCTGCCGCAGATGACCGGTGGCTGCCGCCGTCGCGAAGGAAATGGACTCTGCAAGAGGTCACGTTGTCGGCCAAAGACAACGGCGCGGTCGGGGGAAACGAAACGTAAGGAAACGAAACGAATGGCAGTCAGAGACAAGGCTGTCAGGGACACGCAGAAAACAGGCAAGAAACGCGAAGACAGGAAGCGCAAGTTGGTTGCGGCGACGCCGAATTGGTTCGGCCCTGCGAGCTTGGTCCTTACGACCAGTGCTCGGTCGACCGTTGCGCCGCCTTGCGGAGAACGGGGGGACTTGCGGCAGGCACGAGTGAGATGAGCCGTGACACACAACGGACGTGCGCAGAGGTATACGATCTTCCCGTTCGTGGGACTTACAGATAGAGCGGACCACGATGGGTGATTGTGAACGAAACAAAGAAATGCCGCGAGACCGCATGTCTGCAGACGCCTCGTATCTAACTCTGCGTCCAGCAAGAAATACGAGGTGCCGATGTTGTTACAGACAGGTCTTTCTGGGAGACTGAAGACTGATGTCCTTACTGAATGCGCGGTGTGCCGTGGATATAGGTTCGTAACTGGCAAATAGCGTCGAGACATCGGTGTTACGCGTGCGTGACGCACGGCTCGACGGACAAATGCCTTCAAGAATTGAAGAACGTTTACTGCATTCAGACATCGAGCAATTATGCAGCAAGTAATCTGTCGACACAGGCCATCCAACAGGAATAGACCTTTTTCAAGCAATCCCAGAGCGCCCCGCGGGCGCGCGGAGCACTATGGGAAAAGTATGTGCGCCGAGCGAGACGGCTGTTCGCTCGCCTGCTGCTCGTTGGCGCCGTGATATCGGTGGGACCACGAAACGAAAAGAACACGTCGCCGCTTGACTATTCTTACGCCGTAAACGCTGCACACATCCGGACGCATCTGCATGAATCTCTACGCATGAAATGCGAAAGGATTAACACAGTGCAGTGTCGGTATTACCGAGCGGATATGCATCGGATGTAGTAGTTAAGCAGCATGCGTATTATCGCGTGCCGATATCATCAAGTTGTATTAAATATTAGCTGGAACACCGAATTCCTTCTAAAAGAAAGGGCGTGCAAACATGGACACAAGGAAGAAGTCAAGGCACCAGAGACGCTGACTAATTCAACTGCAAAGGCGCACAACGGCGAAAAAAAAAAAAGAACTAAATCTTATCTGCGCATGCCCGTGCAATAGGCGAACCTATCAATGCGGCACGCGTGGGGGTCTACATGACAAATAACTGCTAAGGCATTTGATTTCTTCTTATGCAAGTTAATCGACGATTAACTCACGCATGTGCTATCACTGCTATCGATATTGCCTCAATCATTGAACGCGTTTCTTCATTCCTGTGCCGGTACGAAAGTGCGCATTCGTCGAACTTCGACGTGCACTTACATTCTCGGCAATGTAAAGAAAGATTAAGAGGTGAGCCTCCGGTTAGCAATCTCCTATGTTCCAATAATCTCTAACACAGCGTCTGTCCTATACGTGGAAGCGGCCGCAGGTAAAAGGAACCTTATACACCACACCTGTACGGCAATCAGTAAATTTGTTGGTGTGTTTTACGGAACAAATGTGGGTCCACATCTTGTCTATTGCTCGCTCATTCTTTCTCTGACCGTCACCCAGGGGATACTACACGGCGGCGGTCGTACATCAAGGAACGCAGGTGGACGGCCTCACTTTCAAAGCCACAAACTCAAATCAGGCGGAGGAGGTAGATCGCATTGGCAGCATCCCATCCTACATCACAACAAATAGTTACAGACTCTCGAAGAGCCTGCGAGAGCTATCTGGCAGGGGAAATCTCTCCGCTGCCCAATAGAATATTGAAATTCAGCATCAGGGACCGCGATCCCACCCCAAAACGAATAATATGGACTCCAGGCCATCAGGGTCTCCGGGGTAACGAGGCTGCAGTTGCAGCGGCCCGCGCGTTTACTTCCCGGGAGACTCCCCGTTGCCCTGATGGACATGAACGTCCCACACCCTTAACACGGTTCCGCGAAATTAGAGGATACTATATCGAAAAACGCCGTTTGTATCCTGCACCAGCGAAGGGACTCTCGAAAACGGAGGAGCGCGTCCTGCGGCGCCTAAAGACAAACACGCTGCTTTGTCCAGCGGTACTAAAACATTACGACCCAAAAATAAGTGGGCAGTGCCAGTACTGTGGTGCAGTGGCCGACACTTACCATATGGTCTGGGCCTGCCAACTCAACCCAAACTTAACCCCAATCCCCAACCCCACCAAACAGGACTGGGAGGCGACCCTGCTCAATTGCTCAGGACTAGAGGAACAGCGAACTCTGGTCCAGCGGGCTCGGGCGGCGGCTTCGACTAATGACGTCCCGGACTAGGGATGTCGACCAGCCCGGTGGGGATAAGGGGCATCACCTGCTTCAATAAAGGTTCCTCTCTCTCTCTCTGCACAACGACACAAATGTTACCTAGCCTGTGAGATAGGCAATGAATGTAAGGAATACTTATACGACACGTTTCTTCCTATCGAATTTCTACTACCATGCTCGGACTTCACAAAACCGACTTTTTGAAACGTTCAGCGGCAGTGGCCACTGCAACACGAGGGCAACCTAAATCTAAAAGATGTAGATATCGGCCATCTAACCGAACTCATGCTTATTCAACGATTGCTTGCAATGTACTGATATCAGCGAGACGCATTGTATTGCCAGAGCCAGTTTTTCGCTTGAGCATTTATGAACGCTCTCGCGCTTGCCGACTGCACTTAGTCGCTATGGCCTTAAAAAGGTAATTTCGTATTGATCCCGAGCACGACTATACATATCTATAGTGGTGGTCACATGTGAGGCAACACGCGACAACGCAACCAGCGTTTGTAAAATATAACATTTGCCGTAAGTGTCAAGGAATGGTGAGAAAAGCGTATCTTTTTTTACCTGCGGTACGGCACGCTGTCTAATCAATTTATCTTACCTTGCTAAGCGCATACTGTCTCGCGCAATCTTTAAATATTAGAGCCTGACCTTGTGCTCATCAACAGTGTCGGTGGGCGTTGATTTCGAATGGCTCCACGATTCACGAATTGTAATGACCGCTCGCGGAATTCGTCTAGGAAACCAAGTTGTATCTTTTCCTTTAATTTATGCCGTAGGGCATGCTGGGGCCGAAATAATAACAATCATCATAATAATGACGCTTCGGAACCACTCAGGTGGTCCGACAGTGGCACTCAGGAACACTAGACAGATGGAAATCGTAGAGAGGCCGTCGTAGTTAAGCACAGAATAAGCTCACGACTGATTTACGCAGTAATATGTTACACCTTGTCGCATTCACTTGATCTGACAAGTGCTGGCACGGCATAAGCGGAAAGCTAAAGCGTGAGGCCCGCGCGCTCGGTGCGGCGACTGCTGCGGCGTACAGACTTTTCCCATGTGCGCTTGTATGCGCTTGCGCGCCCGTTGGTGGCGCTCGTGTGCTTGAAAAAGGTCTATTCAGTGATAACGGTGACAGAGACTATACTGCAGAAAGAGAGCGAGATGAATGACAACCTGTATAAAATTGCACAATATTTTTTTGCCTAACTGCTCTTAGCGCGACTTGACTTTCGTTTTCCACACTTCACTTCTCTGTGGACACCTCAACCATGCCGCGAAGTAAAGGAACGTCCGTGTGGATAACTTTGGGAGATTTCAACTGTCCCAGAATGCCTAGTGCATGCACAGTTGCGAAGGGCACACCATACTTCATGCTCCTTCGAATTAGCGAAGTACCCACTACGCATCCGTAAGGTAGTACGTACGTGCGCCTACGCAATTATACACACTTTGTTGACGCGGTGGCTGCTGATGACGATCAATTATGCCAGAGGGCTTTTTAATGGTTGGACCTTTAAACCCTCCCCTCGTTGCTCAGTTCTCATAGTGCGGCTCCTGGTGTGACTGTACGCTTCTGCCGCTCATTATTACATGTGTTAACGCGACTCCTTGCGCCGTATATGACACCTGTATGTTTTTTTTTTTCAAGGCAGTTCTAAGCACTGCCGTAGGTTTAGTAGAATCCCTAACTGCCACGCAGAATGCCGGGAGTCGATTACGGCTCGAACGCACGATCTTTATTATTTGCATCCATCGCGACTTGACGCTCACGAACAAGGCCGATTTTTCGCTCAAAACAAACGCCACCGACATCGGAATTTCTTTGACACAGGCGATTTAAAGGGACCCTGCAACACCTTTCCAAGTAATCGTCGAATGGCTTCATCCTCACGAATCAAGTGCCGCCAAAATGTTTAGAATCCGTCAAATACGAGCAGAGTTACAGGGATTTGTCGTACGCTATAAGCGCTTTCTCTCTCCTTTCAAACCAGCAAGCGCGCTTAAACCTACGCAGGGAGAGATGACAAGGGGGCAAGCCCGTTCGTCAGCGCGCGTCATGACCTTAAAGAGACACTAAACAGCAAAACTATTTTTTCTCATATTATTAGTATAAAGTACTCTTTCACGATACCGAAAACACCACGCTTGCTGCGAGAAGACGCTTAGTAAGCGAGAAAACGCGCAAAAACAAAATGTGGGTGGCGACGCCGCCTTGAAGTTTCCGCATCCCTCGCCGTGACGTCACATGTTTTGACGGCGCCTACTAGGAACTACGTAGTCCCTAATCGATAAAAATGAAGTACATTGTCCTCTGAGGGGGCCATAAACTTAACATACTAAGTTTGGGGTAATTTTGTTGAGCCAATGGCGCCAAAATACGTTAAATACGCATTGAAATCCGTGACGTCACGCGGGGAGATTTCAGCGCGAAATTTAAAAATGATACTTTGAACTTAATTTTCTCCTCTATGAATAAACCTATAATGGCGAAATAACGGCATTAGATTTCTCAAAGTACAATTTATCGGTCTAAACCGATAGTATTGACTGGACGGCCAGGATTCCGCATACAGACGCGTGTTTAGAAAAATTTATTGTATCACATGACGTTTTCTTGCTAGAAATACGTTGCACGACAATTTTCCGAAGACGTTTTACGAACGCTTGTACGTCCGTCCACGTTGTCGTGCGTGCTTACGCACCTACTCGACCACTCGTCATGATTCACTTCGTTGAGATGCGTGCTTTTAACAATAAGTTTAACAATAGACTAATATCACTCATAATTGTGATAGAACAATATAAAATACCTACAAACACAAACCCTTTATACTAGTCGGCGACTTCAACGTAGGCATTATGGACCTTAGGACCTAACTTTATGTCACTCAATTTACATTATATGAGGCAACGCTCGGGTAACGTACGGTTACTCACCCATACGATACCCAGAGCTTCGCCCACGCATCCACGCATCTCCACTTCGTGGCGATGCGTGGATGCGTGGTTGCTCCTTTTGCTGGGGGGTTGTCTCTTGTCCCTCCTGCCGTGTACGCTACGCGTGCTCCGCCGAGAAGAAGAAGCCGAAGAAGCAAAGGCAGCATCGCGGGCTCGCCGCCAAGACCTTGCGGTGAGAGCTCGCGAGGCCGAAGAGAGACGCCAGCGCCAACAGCAAGCACAAGCCACTACCAGCACGGAGGCGGCGGCAGCAGCGTGGGCTCGCGATGCCGAAGCTAAACGGGCTCGTCGACAAGCGGACCCGGAGGCGGCACGGGCCTGCGAGGCCGCAGCGAAGCGGGCGCAAAGACAAACGGACCCCGAGCTGAGAGCCCGCGAAGCAGAAGAAGCCATTATACTAAAAGGAAAACGTTCCCCCGAGCTTATCTGATCCGTAAATAAGCTCTTGAACAAAATGTATATACTGCATCAATATGCAAATTTATGTATATAGTGCATCGATATGTAAATTATAAACATTGTGTATATAACATTGTGTTAAAACATTGTGTTATATAACATTGTGTTATAAACATTGTGTATATACAATCACATCACAACAACTCTCGTGTCACTTCTTTATATGATGATGATTGAGCAAACGTACAGAGGATTCACGGTTTACCGGATTTAGCCTCTGGAGCAAGCTCCATCATCATTCACTTCGTGGATATGCTGTGATTTGTTTTTCTTCGAACGCGCGGCTTACTTTCAGTGTGATCGCGAGCGAGCGCGTGAGCACGTCGCGCCATCACGCGGCGGCTGCGGGAACTATGCAGCTCGCAATGCTCAAATAAGCCAATGGCCGCGAACTTTCTGTTTATGGCGCGGTCAATTGGGTTTCGGGCATCATTTGTCGAGAGAAGAGGGAGCGATTTCTAGCTGACTTTGAGAATTAATTGTAAATTCCAGGCCGCATGCTGCGATATGATGCTTGGCTCACATGTCCTCAGGAGCCTCGACTACCGATCGACAGCGTTTGCTGACCATGCTGGAAAAGTGTTGCAGGGCCCCTTTAACGCTACCACGTTAATAGAAGGTCGATTCCACGAAAGATCGAAAAAGCGTGTATATTTGATGTTTCCGATTTTCCTGATAATTTTGTATGTTGTGCACATATGACTGCACAGCACGAAATCGCAGTTCGTTTTCAAATAAAAATTTATTTCAACACAGCAAAATTCAACAAGTGTCGCCGGTTGACGACGACCATTTTACGAAGAGTGCGTTTTCGTAACTTCGGAACCATGCTGGTAGCTACTCAAGCTATATATTACAAATATCTTTCTTTTTAGCGGAAGTAGAAGTAAAGAGGAAATAGCTCTTATCATTTCATATACTTCTGAGCAAATGATGTATTTTTAAAAATTCACGAAAAACGCTGCGTTTTTGAAAATTAGTCAAATTTGGGACGCTATGGCTACTTATGTGAACATCTTAGCTTGCTCATATTTGCAGTATGAATAGGCCTTTATGTGAATAATGAACCTCTGCATTTGTATTTTCTAATAATTTTCAAAGTAGTAAATTTTCATGCTGGAAACACCAAAAAGAGAAAAGTGCTCCTCCATTCAAAAATCTATAATAAAAAAAACCCCAATCTCAATTTTGTTCAAAGTCCCCCAAAATGTTCTCAAAGGACTGCAGAATGATATTATGAAAAAACATGTTGCACCATTTTTATTAGAACAAAAGCAGAAAATGTCAAACATTGTGTTTCCAGAGCGTGGTGGCCACTGCGTAAAGGACATCTCTATAGTAACAAGAAAATACAGTAACACGTCTTTTTTCTTCTCTGAGCTTCGCTAAACAGCAGTAATGATCTATTGTCGGAAAGTGGGAACTGTTTTGTAAAGAAAAAGAAGATCATTCCAATTAAATGCATTTGCGACACCACCTACATTCCTCGTCGACGGGCAGCACGGACACTTTCATTCCTCTGGATAATTTTTTTTTGAGTAAATGCGCTTATATAAAAGCAACGAAGCTAAACGCGAAATATCTGTAGCTGAGTCGATCATGCATTGTAAGAATGTGAGAAATCGCAAATGGCGGCAGTGGTGAACGGCGAGTACCGCAGTGCAACCTAAGCACAGCAGCCATACATTGTTTGCCAGGCTTTGTCTCTCTGCACGAGAAAAAGCTGGGGTGTCGATTGCGTTGGTTACACGATACATTTTTCACCGCTCGTCGCTCTCCCGCCCGGTCTCTGGATCCGCACCGTGCGGATCGTGTGGCGGATCGAGTGGCCCGCGCTACAAGCACTCGTGTAAACGGAATAGCATGCGTTAGGCAGACAAGTGCAAAGGGCGGCGCGATAGACGCTCGCCTGAGCAGACGACAGCAACGAGCACGGCTGTGCCACTCAGCCAAACACCACCTGAGATAGAAGTTAAGCATCCAAATTGTGCTTCACTTTGATGCGATCACTATCCTACGCTCTGAAGGTGGCTATGGGTAGGCGTTATAGCCATGACCGAGATTTTGTACGGACTGCCTCATGGTGCACAAAAAGAAAATTCCGCTGCAGCGGAATTTTCGTTATGAAGAATATATCGGATCGAGACTCTTTTGCGGAGGGTCATGAAGCAGGATGCGCGCTCAATTCAAGAGGGAGACGAGATCTGCCAGCACTGCTTCAAGAGAAAGAAGGATATGCAAAACAAAGCAGATGCAATGCAAACAAAACGTGTTTTGTCCGTGGCCAGACTGCTGCCACCAAGCTTCACGTAATCGATTCTTTTTAAACTCTACATTGATCACATAAGGTTTGACAACGTACACATTTGGGCCAACAAAAACCACACCTCTTGGCGACGGCTCTCCAGAAATTCATTTCCATTCATGAAGAGACCTTGGCTTTTATACGAATCTCTCAATTCTGACAAAGCACATCATCATAAGAGACGCATGGAGGGAATGCGTTCTTTAGCACTCAAGATATGAATTATACTCAACTGAAATAGATGAAAGAAAAGGAGGCTACAACTGAAAGTGCCTACTGTGGACTGAGGGATGTCTAACACTGGCGTGAAGTCGCAAACCACGCGAATGCATTTAATTGGAACGGTCTTTTTCTTTACAAAACAGTTCCCAATTTCCGACCATAGATCATTACTGTTGTTTACCGAAGCTCAGAAAAGAAAAAAGACGTGTTACTGTATTTTCTTGTTACTAGAGATGTCCCTTACGCAGTAGCCACCACGCTCTGAAAACACAATGTTTGACATTTTCTGATTTTGTTCTAATAAAAATGATGCAACATGTTTTTCCATAATATCATTCTGCAGTCCTTTGAGAACATTTTGGGGGACTTTGAACAAAATTGAGATTGGGTTTTTTTATTATAGATTTTCGAATTGAGGAGCACTTTTCTCTTTTTGGTGTTTCGAGCATGAAAATTTACTACTTTGAAAATTATTAGAAAAATACAAATGCAGAGGTTCATTATTCACATAAAGGCCTATTCATACTGCAAATATGAACAAGCTAAGGTGTTCACAGAATTAGCCATAGCGTCCCAAATTTGACTGATTTTCAAAAACGCAGCGTTTTTCGTGTAATTTTTAAAAATACATAATTTGCTCAGAATTCCATGAAATGATAAGAGCTATTTCCTCTTTACTTCTACTTCCGCCGAAAAGAAAGATATTTGTAATATATAGCTTCAGTGGCTGCCAGCATGATTGCGAATTTACGAAAACGCACTCTTCGTAAAATGATCATCGTCAACCGTAGACACTTGTCGAATTTTCCTGTGTTGAAAAAAAATTTTATTTGAAAACGAACTGCGATTTCGTGCTGTGCGGTCATATGTGCACAACATACAAAATTATCAGGAAAATCGGAAACATCAAATATACAATGTTTTTTTATCTTTCGTGGAATCGACCAGAACATATGTACGATATAGCCAAGTGCTGCGTGGAGCGGTCCGTGCAGCAAAGAAAGAACTGGAAAAACCTTTTGTCTCTCTAAAGTTATTCTATTTCCAAATAACTTGAGGAACTTCCAGCTTACCTTGCCTTAGTTCCTTCTTTATGCTTTCTGTCCACTCTCCCTTAACTGCTAGTTTCTTCGAAAAAGTTACTGCGTTAAAAAAAGTCGGTCCGTCACCCGGGAACATCTGTAAAAATGAACGGCGTTTACACCATTCGCCCAATGAAAACCTCACGAAGGCGCAGGCCACAATCCTCCGACGCAAGTATAACCGGGTGTCGGTGTCGGAGGCACTCTGAAGTTGACATGAGGGTCACGTGGTCAGAGACGCAGTTCGAGGAAACGGGGGAAGCAGCTAACTCTATCTTTTATTCTCCTAATCCAATGCCATTGGCTCAGACACAGCTTCCAGTTAAAGTGTACCTGTCATATACGTTACAAGGGTCTGAACTAGAGCTTGTTGAGATTGCTCCTTTACGTTGCAGTCCGCAAAACACAACACTTCATTATGCTACGAGAGAGGTTAAGTATACACTGAACTACTGAGCCACTAACAAAATGTAGACACAACCAAAATGAGTGCAAAAGACAATTAGGCCAAGGAAACGGTCTGAACTAGAGCCGTTAGTATTGGTCAGCTGCCGCCTCGTGCAAAGATCACGTGACACGTGACGCCCTCTGGCAAAAAGAGTGTTCCACACTCGCCGCCTTGGCTATACGAGCGGCGCTGGGTAGATTACACATACAGAAATGCCCAGTGAAGTGGACGGGAAGCGCTTTACATCGTAGCTCAATTGGTAGAGCATCGGACGCGTACTTTGAAGGTTGTGGGTTCGGATTCCACATACGGAAAGAGCGATTTTTGTCTACTTTAAGTCATTTTCAATTTACGCCATAATAACTACACTATATATTTAAAGACAACAATTATCTTAACCTATCCTTTCCTTGGAATAATTGCCCGTCGGATTGATTTCGTTGTGTCTAACAAAGAAACGAGCCTCTGCAAAAATTCCCCTTCTCTCGATCAACAAGATGTACAGGATGAAGAAAGATCAACCGGTTATCCCCCATGTCTTAGACACGAGCAAATGAAGAAACCTCACTCTTTTCCCGGCCACTTTTGCATTCAACGCCACCAGCTCTGACTCCCCGATCAGGGCCAAGCACTAATGGAATCGTCCGTCGTCCGACCCTGCATGGCTCCCGAATTCCCCAACTCAATCCTCCCAGTTCGTTTTCCGAGTACGTTGTCCTTTATTTCCTTTTTTTTATATCTCGCAGGATTGCTTCTGAGCCGATTGCGTGGAAAGAGGAGGACCAAGGGGTTGGAGTGCGTAGGAGGAAGGACGGGTTGCACGGTATAAGGGCGTCGCAGGTGCACGGGAGGCCAACTTCCCGCCCATTCCCGCGGCACGCAATGCCGGGAAAGAAGCTTCACGAGGCGCCAACGCCTTTTTTTCCCTCTGGCGCACGCCAAACGAAGTAGCGGGACAAAGAGAGTCTCGTGGGAGCCAAATTTCCGGAGGCAAGACACGGACTGATCGAGACTGGAGAGAGGCGACCACTCACGCGCCGTAGCGCCATTGATCTCTGGCCGATGCAAGCCGGCGCCATATATATAGGCACCCCACTCAAGCCATCGCCCAGCCAAGACGAGCCCATGTCGTTCAGGCAAAGATGGTCCGTTACGGATAGGGTAAGGAAGGGCGGATGCGTATAGGTGTGGATCGGAGGGACGGATTGGAGCCCCGAATGGATTACGGGCCGCGGTTTATACTCGACGGCGCTGATCCGCTTGAGTCGGAGGGCATCGCGATCGCCCTCTACTAGGCGGCTAATGGTATCTTCCCGGGAAGAAGAAAAGATGATGACACAGTCTGCACGGATGTACGGGGAACGGCGGGTTTTCTGCGACTTCTGCTTATGGGCTGCGATATGCGTGGAAAGTGTGTTCCACATCGAGCTTTCTTTGCAGAGAGCGCTCTTTAAGCTAGGCTTATATCGGATGACGCTATTGTTGCATTCTGTCATACATTAATAAGGGTTAAGCTCGACACTCACTGACTTTGACGGTGTGTGTGTGTGAGAGAGAGAGCGAGAGCGAGAGAGAGGGACTCGTACAAGCGCGTGCACGAGTGGTCATGATTCTCTTTAGCAAATTCTTGACGCAACTCTAGCAGAGACGATCAGAAAAGCAGACCTTAAATAGGGAAAGAATAAGCTGCGCTGACGGTGCTGAAAAGGAGCGACGTTTCCGCGACGTTCACAGCTTTTCTTACGGGCGGTTTTCAAGCGCTTGTTCCATAGTCATTTTCACGAAGATCATTGCGCTAACTTCTGCTACTTCGCAAAGTTTGGTTGTATACGCGTTATGAGAATAGACATACAAGAGTGTGCATATGTAACTCGCCCAACAATCAATCCTTCTAAGTGCATATGTATATCAAATTATAAGTTACTAATAGAGGAGCCTACTATGAAAACGAAATTCACCGAAGAATAACAATTGACTGGAGTGCATACAGCGTGCATTGCCAAATCATGACCGATAATTTAGCGCTACCCCTATAAAACGAAGACAACCTTTGCGTATTGCCGTTGCTAACATACGGGGCCGAAACTTGAGGGATAACAAGGGCCCTCGAGAAAAAAGTTGAAAACCGCGCGGCGTGCGATGGAACGGAAAATGATAGACGTAACACGAGAGATCGGAAGACAGCAGAATGTCTTCGAGGACAAGCAGGGGTAGCCGGCATTAAGCGAAAGGAATTGACTTGGGCTGGCTGCGTGACGCGTATATACAGGACAGACCACCAGTGGCCGGTTAGAGCAACATCATTGTTACCAAGGGATGGGAAACGCGGCCGAGGACGGCAGCGCGAGTTGGATGGTGTGATCACATTAAGAGGTTCGCAGGTATAAAATTGAATCAGCCCTCACAACATAGGGTAAATTGGACACCATTGAGAGATAGCCTGCGTTTTACAGTGGACATAGAATAGGCTGATAATGATGGCGATTACGATAAAAATTGAATTCTATACGGAATACATCCTCTAGTCCTTGAACTCGTGAACCTTCGGCCGTATCCAGCCAGCTCGTCAAACTCCACCATTTTGCGATGGAGCCTGCGATTACATAAACACTTACCAAGAACAATGAGAAAGTACACACTTCGACATTCTAGTCGACGATCAATTAGCCTAAAAGCACGCTCTCATAGAAAATACAGGCAGAAGGTGTTCCTGATTACGCCCACGGATTCACCTGCAGAATGTCTTAAATCTTCGCCAAGTGGTCAGCAACGCGAAGCGTCAGAGCGAAGGCACCAAAAACTTCGAGTACTAAATATCTAAGATCCAAGCGAATCGGGAAGTGCGATTTAGCCAAGCACGTATAGATACACGTGCACATATATATATCCTTATTTGCCTCTGGAATCATTATTTATGGTTCCAAGCTATATATATATATATACGAATATGCATATTCCTCATGCGACATATACGACTCCAGTGTTGCGCAAACGCACTTTCGTTGCGACACTGCCGAGCAGGGGCGTAGCCAGGGGGAGGGGTTGGGGGTTTCAAATCACCGCCCCCCCCCCGAAATTTTTCAATTTTGCTTGCGTATATATACACGCTCATACAAACGCACGCACGAACATACATATAGTTGAACCCCCCCCCCCCCCCCCCCCGAAAAAAATTTCTCGCTACGCCCCTGCTGCCGAGCGCATCGATTCGAAGTTCACTTTCTTTATTGCTCGGCCACCGACCTCGATGCTGCTCTGCAGGATCCTCTACATGGTAAACAGGAGTTCTTATGGAACTTCCTTGCACATATCCCCGTTGCTGGATGGTCTCGCACGCGGCGGCGCATATTATTCTCGCCATTTCGTGCAACGCAACAATCATGCTTCGAGGCACGCGGCCGGGAGGGAGCCAGTGCTGTACACAGCCTTTATCCAGGATAAAAGGGGCGAAAAAAAAAAAAAAAAGAGGCGTGTGCCATTCGAATCACGCGTCCGTTTACAAGCGCACATTGCCGGTAGGCACGCAGGGAAATTCAGGCACCAAAGAAAATGCGACGGTGCTTTCGAAATAATTTCGCAGCCATCCCATTTCCTTCGAAGCACCTTTCGTTTTGTCTTCGTTTGTTCACTTGATTTTCGCGTTACGTTTTCCGGCGTTGTTGGTTTCCTTGCGCAACTCAGCAAGCTTTGTATTTGCCATTCGAGACACGTTGCCCGCGAGCTGTGGAAACCGATTCCCCGCGGTGCCTGAATAAAAAAAATAAATAACGTACAAAAGGCGACCAGTTTACATAAGGGCAATGCCTGTTTGTTACACACAGAGCACGTTTGGCAAACCGTGCCGCTCGCTGGAATACCCCGGTCCGTTCGATTTACGAGAGCGCAACTGGACAAAAAAAGGGCAGTGTTTAATGAAGAAGAGACTGTTCGGATAATACGAACCTCATGAATTGCGCAACTGCGCTTTTTTTTTGGCAAATTAAGAAACGGCTGTTTTTGCAGCCTCAATATCGACGTGTGTGGTCGGAAGAACTCGCTGCTTCTTCAGAGACGATTCTCGTAAACGAGCAAAACGTCTACTTGTGCAAGAAAACCGTTTTCAAACAAGTGCTCTTCGCGAGATTACTATGTGCGATGCATTGTCGATTTGGTTTCGTTCACCGACCCGGCCATTTCTAATTTTCTCAAACTGCAGTTTGACTATTACGTGTACTATAATTACGACTGCTACGGAGCGAGCTCGCGCCTTGTAAGCGCCTGCGCTAGGCTCCTAGAGCTCTCGATTTGATTAGTGTTTCTATGCTAGACTTGACGTGTGATGCCGGTTCTGTTTTTTCGTATATAAGTCGCGCGTGGCGTTAACAATTTAAGGCGTCGCAGAATTATTCCATGCGCTTAACTCTCACGTAAGTTACTCACAGCTGTAATATGCGACAAACGCGTCATTCTATTCATTTCTATGCTGTGTTCATTAGGAACACTAGACGGATATGGACACCGTAATTCACTGAGGCCGGCAGTGGCAACATTGATAACGTCTATTACGTGAATAATTACGGGGCGCGAAGTTAAAGCTGAAAAAATTCGTGCTTCCTGAATTTCCGGTTCCTTCGTCTCCCCACAGACACCGACACGAACGCAAGCACACGATCCGTCAAAACTAATAACTTATTCGGCCTCTTTATGAAATAACAAAGCACACTCGCTAGAATTTATCTTTAACAATTCATTTGCGGCAAGAAATTGCTTTGGGATATGTCCTCTGCACATTTATTTTTAAATTGGCGTATGCCCGTTATACTTCCTGGTGGTGCGGGCTACCCCCATTTTCCCTTAGTTACTTTTGCATGCAGGGGAAAAAACGAAAGCACCCACAAACACGCAATCGCATATCTCTCTCGATATGCGTTTGTGTGCTATTCATTTATTCAATTTCATGTTCATTCTGTCACGCTTCATTTCTTTTTGTGTGTGTACTTCAGCGCGTGTACCGTGTGCACGATTTCGAACTGTGCTTTTCATTTCCGGGATAAGCCGCATAAGACACATAGACACGCTCTAATAGTGCTCGTTTTCGCAGAGAAGCTGTCTGTCTCTAGGATCAAGGAGTACATGTGGGCAAAATTTAGGATGGCAACGATTCCGAGAGAACCGCCATGTTGCTTCGGAGCGCGCAGACGCGCGCTATATGGCAGACGCCTTGAATATATAATGTCCAAGTTCGTTGTTGCTTATTACTTGTGCAGTTTCCCGCGCGTGCCTATCATCATGTTTGCACGTCACCTTAAGAAGAGATGGCGTCCGCGTCAACGACTTCGCCGGAACATGACGCTCACCAGAAAAAAAGGGTGTCACCACCCCGCTCCCGCAGGAGGCGGCATTGGCTTCGAGGCACCCTCATTCAAACTACGGAGGTTTCAAGAAAATTGTTTAACCTGCTTGATTCAGAACGACACGCCGCGCCATCTCGTGGCGTCGTATGGAAACGCCGGAATGGCGACGTTTTCAAAATTAGGATTGGCAAAAAGCGTGCTTACACAGCACTTTTCACAGAACCTTAGGTTTTCATTCTTCATTACATGACCTAGCTCACATTGGCAGTCACGTAAGCACGTCCGCGATAGCACGCGCCGCTGCGATTAGCGTAACCGTCTTTAACAAGACGTCATAGCCTTTCCCCGATACGTCTCCTCAACCAATCGCGTTTGTCCGTTGTATCGTGACGTAAGAGATCGCGCTAACGACGTGTTCAGTTGCTCTTGGACCTCCCATGGCTTGGACGCCTGTCATATGTTCTAAAGAGGAGCAGCGGCAGTACAAGGAACGTCGGCGCGCCCAGAAGCGCAGTATGCGCGTCGCCGTCGAGTCAATGCCACCGACGACGATCGGGCAAGTGAAGCCAAGCGCACGCGCGACGCCTCGCCGTCGGAACGCTCCCCCACCTTCGCTGGTGTACGCTCTTCGCAAACAATTGGGAGAGAGAGAAATGTTTACTGTGGCAGAGAAGCTGAGAGGTCCGCCTGAATCAATTTTAGGGGCGAAGTCCGCGTCCGCGTCCGTCGTGGTACACGAAACCAAACCGAAACTGAAAAAAAAGATATCTGGGAAAAAAATATATGAGAGGGCGAGGGCGGAACGCCACCACGTTCCCGCCCCGATTCGGGCGTCGCCCACAGTAGCGGCTGCTAGAGTCTCCTCAGGATCTATGAATCCTCAGGACCTATGAATAAAGTTCTTGACTGACTGAAGGATGAGAGGGCGCATCGAAAAATAAAAAAATAAAACACATCTGTGAAAAAAAAATACACGAGAGGGTGCACTGAAAACCTAACAAAAATTGTGAGAGGGCGTTGCGGTGCACGCCCTCTCACATCGGAGAACACGCTGCAATAAAGCTATCCAACGGAACCATCGTCATGACAGTATACCTGGTTCCGAATCTCTCCCGAAGCAAAGTAGAAAGTACATCGATCTGGCAATGAGCGATTATGAACAAAGTACAAGAACAAACCCTTCGTGCTTGTCGGTGACTTTAACGTTGACATCACCGACTGGCAACGACTGGCTTGTGCAGTATATGACGTCTCGATACGCTCTACGATGCATTTCGTATGACTGCAAACAGCCAACAACCATCAGGGGGACGTGCATAGACCTTGTCTTTGCCAACTTCAGGTTAGATCCGATCGAAGAACCATTGGCTCTAAATTTCACGTGTCATAAAGCGGCGATAATGAAAGGAAAAATGGAATCCAGAACTCAACACGACATACGAATTATGACCAATAAGAATGCATATACTCTACACACGTGTTGTCACTCATTTACATGATGAAGAGTGGGCAATGTCACGGGAGATTCACGGTTACCGAACAATCCGAGCTTCGCCCCACTCTTCATCATTCACTTCGTGGATATGCGTGGAATCTTTTTTTCTGTCCTGCTACTCAGCGTTAGGAAAGGGGAGGGGGCGGGAAACAGAGGAGAGAGAAGGTGTTGATGATAGTGAGGAGGAAGCTGGCACAACTGGCAGGGCTCTAAATTTTTCTAGTGCTTAGCACTTCAGGGCCTGTCCATCCGGCTTGTCCATCCACCGGCTCATGTCGCATGGCCACGCAGTGGTCAATACAGCCTAAAACAGGGCTAAAAATGCTCAAAACCAGTGCTGGATAAACTAACAAGGTCTAAAAAAATATTACAAACTATAGAAATAACCAAAGTTAATCGCAATAATTTACTTAAAATCGCGAAAAGCGCTTCAGAAGCATGCGGCTGATACCCGCGCCGCGCAAGAGAGAGCGCCACCACCTCGGCAAGCGCGCGATTGACGAGGCGGTGGCAAGCGCCAATGGAATCGCTGAGTTACCCGTGCTACGCGCTTACTCAGGTTTCGCGGTAGTGGCGCTGCATTAAGCGCAGCATTGCGAACTACACCACGACTTACACAAGAACGACATTGGCGCAGGATTTTTTTTTTTGTGTGCTTCGTTTTTCTTTGTGCGCATTTAGCTGTACTTTATTGATCTAATTTGGCAAAAGAAAGAGAGACTGAAATCAGTTACGTCATAGGGTCTTTCCGTCCCGAAGTTTCGCGCGTAATTCAATGTTATTACTTGACCTTCATTTTGTTTTAATAATGGTACCGACGATGGCGAAAACTAACAATAATAGCTGCGAATATTCGAGTTTCGAATTCGAATCGAATAATACCTAATCGAATAATTCGATTCGACTTTCGAATAGCTAGTTTTCGAAGATTAGAATAATTCGACAGGATGAATATCTAAAACGCGGTCAAAGGCCAATGGTTCAGCTTGGTTAGGGTGGGGTGGCTAAAACTAACGCTAACGTCGTTACAGCATGGCCTTTATTTAAACCTTTCACCGATATCCTGGTGGTCAAGCGAACGCGTGTTCATTTTAAAGGAGATTATGTCATTCCGCACGTCATGGCTCCAGCAAGAAGTCCAGGGAACAAACTGAGAGGCTGTCGAACTGTTCGCCAAAAAATAACCAGCACATTGAGCTCAGGCCAGGTAGTCAAGAGATTCAAAAAATACTTTAATGAGCCCGTGATCCCCAAGAAACGATGACCCTTTGAAATACTTGAAAGTGCGTGCAGCTGCATCTTATCCCGGGTTTCCGCCAAAATTGCTTTGCGATACCTACCCATCCTTGCTACTGAGGTGCCCAGTGAGCGCATGTTTTTAACTGCAGGAAACACTGTAACATCACGGCGAGAGAGCCTGAAGCCAGGCCATGTGGAACGAATTGTGTTTCTGCATAACAATTCTAGTCTTTCGGTAGCAGTCACTCACCGCGTTATGCTCGAGGACACGAGCAGATTTCATTTGCTTGTTCTTTCTTTGAATTTTCGATAAGTTTCTTTGTATTCGATATTCGATATTGTTTCGGTCGCCCCTATTCTGGCACTATTCGATTCGAATTCGATTCGAGATTAAATTTCACTATTCGCACACCATAGCGTTTTAGAAGACTGCTTTATCAGTCTAACGTTACCTGATTTATTGTTCACTTCAGCGTCCCAATGATGTCCAACAGAACGCTACTGAGCAGTCTTGGAGGTTCTGCGCTGCGAGTAATATCACCGACATGCTTCGGGCTAGGAAACTAGCGCGACCTATTGGACCCTAAATAAAGTTCTTCCACAGATCCATGCATCCTCTGCGGCGGGACACCGAGCAAGCAGCAGCGCCTACGAAGGCCGGTATAGCATGCGCCGCAGCTAAGCATATAGCTAAGCCAAGTAAGGGTAAAAGAGAGAGGGAGACAAGGACCGCGCGCAACACCTCCTGGATATTAGGTCTGCGCACTTTTCTTTATGACATCATGCTACTTGGATCGAATTCCCATTTCCAAGCGCTACATGATGAAAGCGTGGTGTCAAAAAAAAAAAAAAAAAAAACGCCAGGCCTGCGCGGAAAGCGCAGCACAGTCACAGCGAAAGCTGGGAAGAGCAGCATTTTCTAGAGCCCGTTATAAACTCTCCTGTGGCTACTAATACAGGTACATTAGCAACGTACCCACTACGCAACAAAGCGTAATTTTTGGGAAGTTGGGAAGCACCCAGCACGACATTATTCGTTGTTTCTGCGGAGATAGCGAGGTACCATATATAAGCGATTATGTGCAGTTTGTTGATGCGACGGTTGATGACGATGAATAATTATGGTTGCGCCCTTTGTAATGGGTTGGAAGCTTTAAACGACCCACTAGTTACGTAATGCATATTGTGTGACGCCGGTCGTTATTTAACTGTCCCACCACGCTTTATAACACACTTTAACCGCAGAAACGTAGAGCGAGGAGAGAGAGAGAGAATTGACTTTATTGAGACCCTGAGGAAATGGGATCATGGGAGCCTTATGGGCTTCCTTGGCAACCAACAGAAGTGCACTTGCGAGGAACCCACTACGCTATAAATCATTGTAATTTTTGAGAAGTAGGGCAGGTAGGCACTGTGCCATTTTTCGTCATTCTACAGACAGCCGTGGTACCTGCTAAACGCATATAAGGCATTATGCGCACTTTGTTGATGAATGTGCGTGATGACGATGAAGAATTATGGCAGAGCTCTTTGTAATGGGTTGGAAGCATTCAACAACCTACTCGTTGCGCAATTCGCATTGTGTGACGCCTGGTTACAGAATTCGCGTTGGGCGAACGCTTGGTGCTTATTCTACTCTTTACCACGCTATATTGCATATGCTAATGTGTTCCTTCCGACATGAAGCCTGTATAGGAACCTTTTTGCCAAAGCAGTTTCAAGCACCGGCATGGCTCAGAGGTTGAATACTGGGCTCCCACGCAGAGGGCCCAGGTTCGAACCTCGTTTCCATCCTGGAATTTATTTCTTATTTAGTTTTTTTTTTCTTATTCGAGCGATACTGGTTACGGACACCGGCGGCGGCGGCGGGACAACTACGGCACCAAAAACGGCCGTGAAATGATCTCATAACAGCTTTCGCTGGTAAAAACTTCGGTCCAAGCCATGCCGTCATAAAGCAGAGTGCACAGGCCTTGTAATTTAGCCAGGCAGTAGCGGTAGTAGCACTATAGTTGGATAAAACTTCAGAAGTCCGCTTGCACTTCTCCTCAAAGGCAGGCTGCACCAGTGGGCGCGCACTCCAAACTGACGTCATGAGCCGGACGGCGGTGACCCCGTCGTTCGGAGAACACTGCGATGCTTAAGCGGGACTATTTTCTTTAGTCGTGGAAGCTACAGGCTACCGCGCTTCGGTCATCCGGGCAGGGCTTCTGTATTGTGTCAGACTACAGTCGCTTAATCCGCTGAGAACGACAGTGCAATTTAACTCGTGTCCCTCACATTTAGCAACAACTCTGCGATTACGCTGCCCACACTGCCGCTTTCACCATTGGCGGTTGCCCTATGCATTATCTTCGCCTGCAAGTGTTACCGACAGTATAACATACTGCCATATTTGCTATTCGTATTTTTGTATGCGTGGTGAGACCCCGTAAGGCGGTCCAAAAATTGCCACGGCCGACGGTATTTCACGTCGTCCAGGCGGGGTATTGGGAAAAGTTTTCAACTAGCAATAGTCGCCCCTCACTTGGGTACGACACCGCCTCTGCGCAAAGCCTGATTACGCACTGCTCGTGAACAGAAAGCCACATTTTATGTCCCAATAACTGTACTAGTGCACGATGGCATTCAAAAGGGCTGCAGGAGCATAATCATTAAGATAGAAAAATTGTTTTTATGAACTAACTTTTCTGCATTTTCGTCACAGTGACCTTTTATTTGCAACTCTGCAAATGACAGACTGTGTGGCGTGAAACGCGTTTATTTAGCATGTAATCTAGAAACTGCGAGCTCACGTTTACTCCGCGGCTTATCTTTCGTCAGAGTTTAACGCGATAGCGTTAAATAGCTCGTTTCGACAGAAACCACTGCGTTGGCGTCGGTGTCGACAGCGGCGTCGTTGGTTGTGAGCGGAAAAATCGGCGTTTTCCGTGAGCAAAAATTCAAGATAGATGCAATTAAATAAATAACAAAAAATCTTCGCCCCGAGTGAAAACCGAACCGAGGCCTTCCTCGTGGCAAGCAGGGTGTTCTACCCATGGAGCCTGCTTCGTGTAAAAATGCCATAAGAATTGTCGTGTATTGGGAGTAGTCTCTTTAACGCTGTAATATTGCGCTGCAGAATCGTAGAATCGCATCAGGCGTAAAAACATGTGAATTTGCAATGATTGGGTGGTTTAAAGCTGCCCATCCACTACAAAGTTTGCAGATACGCAGGTGCGCATGGCACCTTACGGACGCGTAGTGGGTGCGTCGCCAATTTGCAAAAAGAAGAATTATGGCGTAGGGGGTACTTCGCCACTGTGCTTGCAGTAGGTATTCTATGATAGTTTGAAACGCCCAATGTTACGCGCACAAACGTTCCTTTTCTTGTCGCACTGTGAAGGCGATGCGCCGGGGCCCGATCAGGCTGGTGTGCTCTTCAACGCGTAGCTCAAGCGACATCCAGGTTTTTTTAAATTTATTTCTTGCCGAAGTATCACCAGTAAGGTTAGAGTATGCGAAGGCTTGTTATTGAGGCGAAATCCTTATTTGTCACATAAGTGAAGAAAATCCGGTGACGGCGACCGGTGGTGTGGACTGACAGGAAGCCGCGATAGCGCGACTGGCAGCGAGCCGCGATAGCGCGATCGACTGAGAACGTCAAGATAACGTAATAAGTATCTCGTGAGAGCATAGATCTCAAGGACACCCGCGGTACAGCCTGTACATGCAGCCTGTGTTGCGTTTAGCTAATAATAAGGGGACATGACAATTATGGCTGTTGATTTCGTCGAAGCTTCTGCATGCTGTCACTTTTCAACAGCTCCGAAGACAGTGTTCCGTGATTAGGCTGCTAATCGGCTAAGCGTATATTTGTCTATGCTTTATTATTATTTTTTTCTATGTGCTATTTCTTTTTTCTTTAAACATGAAGCCGTATGTGTGTGGCGATTTGCTTTTGAACTGTCTTTTGCTGTCGCTTAGTCTGATATATGGGCTGCGGCTCAGTCAAGCTGTCTATGAACCCTTTCTGCAGCTCCCCTGACCCTGTATTTCTTACGGCAGAAATAAAAAAAAAAGATTATTATTATTATTATTATTATTATTATTATTTATTATTATTATTATTATTATTATTATTATTATTGGGTGCCATGGCATGTAAGGGACTTGAAGCGCGGGGCAGGAGATCGAGTCCCCCCTCCCCGTTAAAGCCCCTGGTTCCATAACGTTTAAGCAGGAAAGACTATATCCATGTCGACCGAGTGAGCGCTTCACAAAGGTTTAAACAGGAGAGCATGCTTAAAGGGGCCATAACACCCAATTTTCTAATTGTGTTATGTGGAACCTTGTGCACTAACAAATAAGTTGGCGAAATTTTAGCACATTTGTTCGAGCACTTAATTTATTATCGAATATTTTTATGAACACGCGAGCGGCCCGAGTCAGACAACACTGGTGCATCGCGAGCCGTGACGTAACAAGCGCTAGCTGTGCAAGCGTCTGCATTGCGGCGAACGATATTGTTCCGTGGTCAGCTGCACGTGATATCTTAGCTTTCTTCAGCTGACACTGAAATTGAACGATTTGCAGCGGCTGAAACTTTGGTAGAAGACGACGGCTCCATTCCGTGCTGCATATGACGCAAGCGCCATGGCAAAATGGCCGTCGCCGGCGGTGGGCGGGGTCTACAGCCGGCGACTTCTAGGGCTTGTTTTGCACTTAAATATTGCTTTACGGCCCACTTTTGAAACCTTTATAGGCATAATAGACCCTCTACGTCTAGTTTTCGCTGAAAACCACAATCTTTCAGCTGCGCGCAATCAGAATCGGCAACACTGCCCTCTTATGGACTCCCGTGTGTCGGTCATGAAGACTCATCTATCCGATCTTACCACTGTTAACATGAGCGTCTATTCTTTATGTTCGGGTATCTTGTGGTACTGAATATCACGTTCCGATAGAGGGACCGCCTTTCGTTACTGGATCATTGTTCTGTTTTCCTCCACAATGATATTAATGCAGGAACGAGAAAAGATACAAGGTCGTAGGCAGGGCGTGCCAACGCCGGGGTAGGTGCCAATCACCTTCCCCCCTTCCTCCCGTCTCGCCTTCAGAAATTTCAGAAGAGAGGAAGTTTGGGCGTGTTGGTTGTTCATCGCACTGCAGAAACATAGCGCAAAAACGAACAAGGGACGAAATGAAGACAGACGCGCGAGCCAGACGCGAGACATCTGACTCTTCTGACTCCTGCCCAGCCTCCACGCTTCAAGCACACGCTGCCCTCCCCCTTCACACAAACCACACACACACACACACACCACACCACACACACACACACACACAACCCACACACACACACACACACACACACACACACACACACACACACACACACAAACACACACAACACACACACACACACTTTCTCTCTCTCTCTCTCTCTCTATGGCGAAATAAGTCTGAATACGCAAGTAAATAAAAACACAATCTCGTAGCTGAATCTGAGTTTGCCTGAATCGCTCGCTTGCAGCTGGAGTAGTACTCAAGCGGCACTACCGTACGGTACGCCTCTTCATCGGCCCGCAGAAAGGTTCACTGCCTCACCGACGGCGCTGGCGGGGTTACGGAGCGGACGGTCTCCGTATGCAGCCGCCGCTTCCAACAAACACAAACCGCCTCCGGCCATCAATCACGGAAAAACTGCATTGCTGCTCTTTCTCTCTCTCCTTCCCCGACGCGGAAGCCTTTCAATAACCGAGCGCGTGGGAGAAGAAAAATAAAACAGAAAACTTCGACGTTATTACACGCGGCTAGAATTTAACGGCGTGTCAAATTCTGCTGCGCAGTGCGCAATGCGAGCGGGTGCATCGGCCGCCTGGGCTGGAAACGATTATGTGCGAGCACCCGGTTCCCGCATGCATGCCTCGAAGCGCTACTTCGGTTCTGACACGAAACAGCGGCTGCTGCTGCGCGCAGGTTCGCTTTGCCTCGTTTCGTAAGTGCATTACGGAGAAGGCTGCACACACGCACAACAAGACAAAAAAAAATATATTTTTTTTTGTCGTTCTATATCGCTTTTCTCGCGGTTTATGGAGTATCAACTAAAAGTAGAGCACAGCATTGATGCGTGAGTGTTTATGTACACACATATGCCCGTGGTTTTTATAGGCAGGCGGCGATCAGTAAAAAAGAAAGTCGATTTGAAACGATACCACTCGTCGAGCGATTTCGAGACTCCATCGCTTCAAAAGCATAGCCCGAACAAAGGAGGACAGGTAAAGGGAATACACAACGACATCACTAGCGCTTGCAATGTCGTTATGTGTTTCTTCGCCCTGTCCTGCTTTATACGAGGTGTGATTTTGAAGAACTGTGAACCAACTCGCACAAATCAAAGCCCTACTGCATCAAGTATTCCACTCCTGAGCTTCATTTCTGTTTCTTTTGATGTATTATGCAGCTTCTTTTCGCGCCTGCTTTCGCGCAATTATTTATGTGCAGTGCGTCCGTCTACATAATCCTTCCTCTTTTTCGATATATATTCGATATATAGACTTCTCTTTCAAACTCCTCCATCTCTCTCGTATCCATGTCATTCTCCAGTTGTATCGTGGTTTCGACACGTAAAACCCAACAAATTATATACTAAGGAATATCGGGCAGGCAGGCATGCGGCGCATCTGACGGCGCCCTCGACATAGCCGGTTTCGTAACGGCCTTGCGTTACCTGTAATGGTATTCATTGTATTTTGAGTATTAGAGCCTTGTAAAGGCATACGAACACGATTCGTTCGTTCTGGCGATGTGCACAGGTTTATTTGTTTCTTAGTTTGTTTATTACCAAGTACCCAGAATGAGAAAGAAATAAATAAAAGTTCGGATGTGCAGCGCACATGTTCAAATGTAGGTGAACCGAAGCTAAATAAATAAATAAATAAATAAATAAATAAATAAATAAATAAATAAATAAATAAATAAATAAATAAGGGTTTCCTATCAGTTTCAACAACGACCGTTGCAAATGAAGCACTCCGGATTGAATGTGTCCCATTTGCGAAAATAATGCAGTCGCAGTTATGACGACACTGAAATAAAATATAAAAGACTGAACAAAAAGGGCAGCGCGAGAGATGTACATTACAGTATCAGTTAAGTCTACTTATAGGTAAAGTAGCGAGAGAGTTCGCGGCAATGTCATCAATTTAAGGCTTTGAAACGACCCTCCGCGTACATGTAAACTATGTTTTTTTTTTTTTGCTCTTTCTGCTCCCTCTTTCCCAACACCAATGTGGGATAGCAAACCGAATGCTCGTTCAGTTGGCCTTCCTATTTTTCCCTGCCTCCTTCTCAAGAAACTTCCAGTCTGCGATGGGTCACTGTTGGGGAGGTAAGTACTGCAAAGCTCGTGAGTTTCGAATAAGTAGCTCTTACCATGTCGGCGAATTTCGCGTAGTTTTATGCGGAATGCGTGCGAGGAAAATACGTACGGTATTCACGGGTGAACACCGGAATTTTTCAACGTCTCCCTCTTATGCCTACTGTATGCTTAATAATAATAATTGTTGGGGTTTAACGTCCCACAACCATGATATGATTACGAGGTACGCCGTAGTCGAGGGCTCCGGAAATTTCGACCACCTGGGCTTCTTTAACGTGCGCCTAAATATAAGTACACAGGCCTCAAGCATTTTCGCCTCCATCGAAAATGCGGCCGGGATTCGTTCCTGCGACGTTCGGGTCAGCACTCGAGAACCATAACCACTAGACCACCGTGGCGGGTCTATATGCTTCCCATATGCAAGTACTATGAATAACATGTTGAACTGCGTAACCCCGAATATGGGCTCGCTGTCGCGAATGCTATGTTGCCTGCATCCAATGCAGCAAAAAATAATAATAATAATAAATAAAAATAAAGACAGAAAGAAGAAGGGAAGTGGATAAAAATTAAATTCAGTAACCGCCGTGGCCAGAGGGCGCGGTTTCGACTGGCCGCCGCATTTCGATGGGGACCAAAGGCAAAGAACACCAGTGGTGCACGTTCGAAAACCCGGGGTGGTCAAAATTAAGTCCGAGTCCGCCATGCCTCATAATCATATCGTGGGTTTGGGCACGTAAAACTAGAATTGTTATTGTAAAGTAATTTCCTCTATCTTAAACAACCCTGCAGAAAGCAGGAATGTGGGTTAACCACGTGCGTTAGATATAAATCCAAGCGCGGCTAAGAACGCAAAAGTCAGTAAACAGCAATAACAAATAGCCTTGACGAAGTCAGAAAAGAGATAAGAACCTATAAAAAAAAAGAAAAAATAAGCGAGGCGATATAGCTACGCCTTCATGCAAATCAAGAGTCGTACGTATAGCGCTACATATATAATGCCGGCCGAGAATGCACCCAATCTCGTTTACATCGAAGTCCGCGCAGTTACAGAGGCACAGGCGACCTTACGCGTAAGTAATGCAGCGGAGCAAACGCAACGAATAGCCACTCTGCATAGATACGCCTGCATGTTTTAAGCTCGCGTCATACATATACCGTTCCTTCACCCAAGAACGGCACTGCAACGGGCGCAGCGGCATTCGAAAAGCACTTGCGCTGCTTCCAAGAAATCACCACACCGGCTGGCGAGTGTTTACTTTTATATACGCGTACACCTACGCGCTGGCCTTTACGGCGTCTCGGAAATAGTTACTGCCGGAATAACTCCGTTTCCTCTAGCGCGCGGACACGTACACAGTTCCCGAAAGGGCCAATCACCGAGCGCATTTATTTGTATTATTACGCGCATTTAAGGGCCACTCTCGGCGCTCTCCTCCTTTTATCGCTACGAACAGTAGTGAGACGGCCGCTACACTTCGAATACCAGCGGGATCGCCTTGATAGCCGACCGTAAAAAGGGAACGATAGCGGCCCTCTCGTACAGCCACTGACCACTCATCCACCATGTGAAACCTGACTCGTCCGTAGACGAAGTGGCCACAAAAACCTGTCCAATGTGCGTCTAGCGGTTGAGGAAAGCAAGTGTATAATAGTTACTGTAGCACCACGTCATAGTATACGGTGGCATATAACACTAAATCATCTCATTCGCCAGTATGTACTCGTCATCATTTTTTAATTTTTATTGTTAGGGCTTAACGTCCCAAAACCACGATGTGATTATGAGGGACGCCGTAGTGGAGGGCTCTGACAATTTTCGACCACGTGGGGTTTTTTTAACGTGTACCTAAATCTATGTACACGGGCCTCAGGCATTTTCGCCTCCATCGATAATGTCACCGCCGCGGCCCGGACCCACGACCTTCGGGTCAGCATTCGAGCACCATA
This sequence comes from Rhipicephalus sanguineus, assembly GCF_013339695.2. NCBI lineage: Eukaryota > Metazoa > Arthropoda > Arachnida > Ixodida > Ixodidae > Rhipicephalus > Rhipicephalus sanguineus. Next base: position 115,299,671 of record NC_051180.1, read on the forward strand.
TCACTAGACCATCATGGCGGGTATAACTGTCATCACTGTCAGCGTCATCGTTGTTCAGCACGCGGCTCAGACGAATAAACCGTGCCGAGGTAACAGCTTTGTCATGGTGGTGGAGATGCATGACACATACGCTATACTAGCAACGGTTGTATTTCCACACAATACTCAGTAAGAGTTCACCACATAACTGCACCGGATTAACTGAATTCAACTTGTTCTAAATTCTGCATAGTTTCTATCTCGTAGGACTTGAAGTCCATGGCACAGCCGTACCAAGTGACTTTCTGTTTTCATTGTACACGTACAAAAGGAAATCCGTAGTGGAGAGAGAGAGATAAAGAGAGAGAGAGAAGGAAGGGCAGGGAGGTTAAGCAGACGCACGTCCGGTTTTCTACCCTGTACTGGAGGAAGGGATAAAAAGACTAAAAGAGAAACAGCATAAAAGGGAGAGACGGTAGTGGAGATTTACATGTAAGGTATACAAAGACATGTTTAGCCACCATTTTTGTTCAGTGTCAGCGCACATATGCTTCGAAAGAATACTCTGCCTTAGGACAGGTTTGCAGCCTGTTGGGCTCATCCTGTTTATTGCATACGACGTGCACCATGCGACTCCTCCTCTTGGCCTGCGTCTTGGAAGCGCTTTCTAGAGAAGCCAATTCACCTGTACAGCACGATGTTCGCTCAATGGCAGCGCATGCCGCGGATGAATGCCTCCGTTACGTGGATTCAGAAGCACTTCGAAGCAGTACGGGTTGTGTGTGGTGCCTCTGAGGTGACCTGCGTCCAGTTTCGTGCCTAAGGCGACGCTTGAGCGGCGGCAGCCACGTAGTCGATGGCGGCTAAAGGCCCGAACACACGTACGCGTTGCAGCGCGTCAACGCGTGACATTTTGACGGAGCGCCGCGCCCTCTCCCTATGAAGAGGGAGGGCGCGCAGCTTCGCGTAGCCGCGCGCCCTCTCTCCCCATAGGGAGAGGGCGCGGCGCCGCGTCAAGAAGTCACGCGTTGACGCGCTGCAACGCGTACGTGTGTTCGGGCCTTTAAGGCTGGTGTGCTCAGAGGGGCAGGTAACTGCCGTATGACTTTACGGGAACCGCTGTCTTCGCAGACAGCATGGAACGCCGTTCGACGAAGGAAACAGTTGCCCATGGCAAAGCGGGTAGGATGGGACGCACGTAAGACCTCTCGACGACCGTGCATTCATGCCGCGTTCACTGGGCACGCAAGGTTTGCGCTGTGTGCGAAAAATGGTGTCCGATTGAGTTACTATGTATTAGCGAACGGGGCGCCGAGACCACGGAGAATTTCCGCATTTCTTGTGAACATCGTAAATGTTGTAAACATCGTAAATTCCCACTTTTTAACTTTTCCTCTCCTCTCTAAACTTTCTCCAACGCTGTCTCCTCCCCCCCCCTCCCTTTTTTTTTCTGTGCCTACTGCCAGCCAATACTTCTTCGAGTACTGCGAACTGCGCACAGAAAGAAGAAACGCAGCTTCAGCAATGTAATCTGTGGTTCACGTATAGGGAACAGGTATTAAAAAAAAAAACTACACGTAAGCTGAGTACAGTCTGTAAAAAGTCTCTAGATTGCCAAATGTTGTACCATCTCATACTAAAAAGGAGGCTGGCAGTAGTGTTACAACAAGTTACATTCCGTGGGATCACTGTTTAGACAATCTTCGGCACGGGCCAAATGGATGTCGTACTACACTTCCGGGGTATCTTCGGTTCAGACATCTCACAGCAGGCTTTTCTAGGGCTCGACTCTTTAAGCGAGCCGCCGCATATCGGTTACAACAGTCGAGACACACGGGTAAATATTTCATTTTCGCTGCTGGCACCTATTTTGGCTGGTGGAGTGCAAAAAAAAAAAAAAGAAAAGAAAAAAGAAAAGCCTAGCGGTTGAAACGAGAACCTCTGCTTCGTTCTCGTGCCACGTCGAAGCACTTTATGGAGTAATGATACCGTATTCTTACTTATTGAGGTTGCGAAATGTGAGAAGTATGGTCACTGAAATGGCCGGCTATATCTAAAGCTCATATTAAAAAAAAAATGTTCAGGAAAGCATAGAATGTGATTGTCAAAGTAAGCGAACATGTCTCACGCAGACGACAGACGTCAAATGCACGCACTATACCGATACTTGCGAAGTACTATATTGCTGACGTCGACAGAGATATTCAGTGACAGAGGCACAGATGATCGTCGATAGGCTTCTGTATAACGGCGTATCCGCGTGAAGACTACAATGTACGGCGTGACGTTGACGGCACGACGACATGACTTCGCAGTCATTAAGGAAGAGCCGTAGCCAGGAATTTTTTTTTTTGGAGGGGGGGGGGGGGACACTTGCTGAAGGCCTTGATTATTCGAACACCGATTTTCATTATTTATTTTCGGTAAAACACCGCCTACATAAAAATTTCGGGGGGCCCGGGTCCCTAGGGCAACCCCCCCCCCCCTGAATACGGGCCTGCATTACGGCCATAGAGACATCCTGTAATGCCGAGTGAATCCTATATATTACGTTGTTTCCATAGGTCTAAATTTCGATTTATGTTACGTGAAACATATGCATAGCCTGTAAAGTAGCCCTTTCGATAAGCTGGAGATACCTTTAATTTGTAGGTAGCTCACCAAACCAATTACTATTTAATTGTTTAGTGCAATATTAGATAGTGAAACACACAGCGCGAAACAACGACGGGGACACAGAAAGGAAACACACACAGAGATATTCGACAGAGATATTCGCAACGCATCGATTCACAACGTCCTTGTTTCGCGCTGTGTGTTTCACTATGCTACACCAACATGCCCAAATTCACTCTATTGCAATATTAGAGTTACGACTCAGTAGCCTTCTATTGTGCTTTTTTTTTTGTACAAATATACTCTACGTGACTAGAAGAGGAGTGAACAAGCTCGTTTAATTTTCTTCGTGTGAAGCTCTCTTTGGTCGTTACATGGTTAAAAGAGCACGCAAACATCGGTGACTCATTTGACCATGATTTCATTCGCGCCGATAGGAGCAGATTTCTCTGCTATTCTCCTGATGCAGTCCTCATTGGCCCCGTAGTGTTATCCGGGTATCGAGGGCGCACGCGCGGCCTGTGCGTGAATGGTGGAACGAGATTCACAACGCATCTTTCAGCAAAAGCGGCGAAGCTTCCAAGTATGCAGACTCTTAGGCGTGCGCAGGGTTCCCTTTCAGAGGGGGGGAGGGGTGGCAAGGTTCGTCGCAGCACCCCCCTCTCCCTATTAAGTCAAAGTACGGAGCAGGCAGACGTTGCGCCTTCTGCCTCTTAGGTAACTAGGGGTGGGGGGAGGCTGCCCCTCCCCCCCTGCTCCCCCACCCCACCCTGTGCGCACGCTATGTACAGATGTGACCGATTCTCAGATCGCCACCGGTGTGAATATTTCGCTGACATGGGCTTCTGTTTCACATCTTATACTTCGGTTGACCATTCAGGTGGTCCGCTGCAACAAAAAAGGAGTTGCCCCGCATGTAGACTAGCGACGTTATTGTCACCTTGGCGATGTGCTCGACTGGTCCTGGCGGAACCACATGAGCGTGCATAACTTCCTATATTAATTGGAATAGCATTTATCGGCTATAGCAAGTCGGGTTTCTGTCGCTTATCGAGCAACCTTCACCGTTTGTGACTTGTCGTGCATGCTTGCCTATTTGAGCCGCTTTTGAATGGACGCGCTGCGTCGTCAGCAGCCGCATGCACGTGATCAACCGCCTCGTTTCTTTCAGCACCAGCAGCTAGTTCTCCACGCGCCCGCCGCAGTAGAAGCGGCCGTTCGAAGCCTACGGCTATTCCCATGCATCCGCAATCATCGACGGTTTCTGCAGAATTTTTAACGCGAAAGTATTTTATGCCAGGGTCCACCAAGGATCGGCGCACGTCATTCCAGTCGCGACGCCAATAAAAGGCACACGGCTAGCTCGGAAAGAACTTTCAATGGATTACTCGGCCACGGACTCGAACCTCCGTTGAAAGCAAGAGGGGTGTTTAGGGAGAAAAAACAACAAAAAAACTAGGAGCCCTCTCCCCATCGGGGAAATTGAGGCAAGCGAACCTTGGCGCGTGCGTGCCTGACGTACTTTTCTTCTTTCTTTCTTTCTTTCTTTCTTTCTTTCTTTCTTTCTTTCTTCTTTCTTCTTTCTTTCTTTCTTTCTTTCTTTCTTTCTTATTGCGCAATGCTCCCTCCTAACGTTTTCCTTCTTCCATGCCGGGAATCAGGCCTTCATCCACGTGCTTGGCACTCTTAGCAGCGCAACACTCCTGTTGCTTCACGCAACAACGACGGTCATGCGTGAAACAATGAAATGCAACAATGAAATGCGGCCACGTGAAATGACAAGTGACCCCGATAAAAGATCAGATTGCCATATCAGAAACGGCCGATCACCGGCAAGCTCGCGATCGAGAGAGCACCATTTATTGGAAAACGGCGCACACAGATACCAACGTGACCTGGGCACCTTGGAGGTTCTATATGTGAACACCCGCATTTCCGTACACTCGCCGGTGCCGGGTTTTACGCGAACTATGCCGCCGCCACCGAAATCTGTAACTGGTAGAAGGTTCGCTTAAAAGGCCGACAATTTACTGTACCATGTGCACAGGCAAGCACTATACTCCGTTTCCTACACCAGGTGCAACGCTGTGAAGGCCAGCGAGACTTCTTGCGGTATAGATGCGTCCGCGTCAAGAAATAGTCCAATGAATTTACCTCCCGTAACGTGATTTGTTTTCGTCTTTAGGCTGAGTAATAAATGAAGTTGCTTTGTGTCTCAGTTATAAACAAACCCCGTTATACGGTTGTCAATAAGCTCTTAGTTTTCGCTTTTTGGTGTTTCACTTGCAGCACGTCGCGGCGCATCATGCGCGGGCTCGTGCTCCGCTCGCACGAGCGTTTACAACGACGAAATCTGAGCGCCAGACGCGCGTACTCACACATCTTGCTGGCCGAACGTCTTTCATAGCTTCCGCAGCGCTGCACCTGATGTATGAAACGGAGTATAAGCTGTCCATATGCCAAGTTATGAAGTCAAACCACAGGCGAGTCAAACTCGCTGTATGCACAGAGCGCAGAAAGCAAGCAACTGATACACATGAGTGAAGAAAAGTCATCGGAAGCGAATGCTTGCGCAATAATAAAATACAAGATCTTCCAAAGTCTCTGTGCTTGTTACGGTTAGTCTTGAGATTTAGTTTGCGCATCTCATAATCATGAAGGGCACCCACAGTATGGGGATTGAGCCTCACCGTTTTTTATGGTGCTTTCACACCCTTCAAACTAGCATATCAATATGCGATGTAAAATAAGGTATGCATGGCTGTAGTAGTGCTGCGGAAATGTCAGGCGGGTATCAAAGAAAGAAAACCGCAAGCAATGAAGAGGTATAAGGCTGTGAAATATCCTGCGTGTGTGCGTGTGACTCCACGTTTGTTCGAAACGTTTGCTGCAATTTAGACGGTTTAAGAAAGTGCGCAGCTTATGCTTGGCGTTTTCTCTTCCACATTGCGTTGGTATTTGTGCTTCATCTTTAAAAGGGATCATGAACCACCCCTCGGGCTTGGTCAGAAAACACATCCCGCCGAAAGTGCACACTGCCATGAGCAGTTCAGCAGAATCTTGCAGTCGTGCGAGGCAAGGAGAGTTTAGAAGCGGAGCGCGAAGTTGGCATTTTCTCAGGCGCGCTCTCTTCATATAGAGTGCCGTTCTCAATCTCTGTGGTGGGCAGGGAGCACGCTGGTTGACGTCGAACAACAGAGAGTATAGCATTGTATTGGCCAATAGCCGACATAAATCAAGAGCAGCGTTTCGATCAGATGCGCTTATTACCACGAGGTACCGCCACGTGTCGGCGCCGCGCTCTACGCAGTGTGCTAACGTTACACAGTATCCGCGTTCGTGCGCAGGAATCACAGCGGGAGAGAGCGATCGCGCCTCATCACGCGCGCTCAATGTCATGACGCGCGCTGACGGAACTCCTTTCCCCTCACGAATTGATTTCCCCCAAATTTTCTCGAATCCGTCAAGAGTGAGTAGAGTTACAGGGATTTGTCGCACTTCTTAACCGCTTGCTCTCTCTCTCGATCCGACGAGCGCACTGGAAGCTACATAGATAAAGGCCTGACCACACGTACGCGGTGCAGCGCGTCAGCGCGAGGCGTGCAGACGCGGCGCCGCACCCTCTCCCTTTGGAGAGAGAGGGCGCGCAACTCGCGCCCTCTCCCTCTACAGGAAGAGGCCGCGGCGCCGCGTCTACTCGCCGCGCGCTGACGCGCTGCAACGCGTACGTGTGGTCAGGCCTTTATCTGTGTAGCTTCCAGTGCGCTCGTCGGATCGAGAGAGAGAGCAAGCGGTTAAAGAGTGCGACAAATCCCTGTAACTCTACTCACTCTTGACGGATTCGAGAAAATTTGGGGGAAATCAATTCGTGAGGCAATAAACTCCGATACTGCGATCATTCGATGATCACTTGGAAAAGTGGTTCAGGGCCCCTTTTAAGACGAAACTGCGACTCTTCAATGCTGTTATTGTACTTTTTGTCGTTTATCGCAACTGGATTAAACAAAGTTTAGGCGCCAAAATTTACAATAAGCGACGAGAAATTCAGTGTCCCTGTCGCCTCATTTACGTTGGGAATTATGTCACCAAGTCACCCTCCCGCCATTACATGCTGTTCCCTCATTATCCTTAAGATATCAAACAGGGCCAATGCCTGAGTCATAACAAGCCCCTTTTTCTTCATTCACTTCACTCACCCATCTGTTTGTGCAGAGGCTAGTTTAAATGCGTATCAACAGGCGGCCGTTCGTTACGATGGGGCAAATTAATTTATCGTGTCACAGTTTCTCCAATCAACCCGGTCCTGTGCTTTCTGCTGCCACGTTATACCTACAAGCTTCTTAATCTCATCTACTCACCTAATTTTCTGTCTCCCCCTCACGCGTTTGCCATCTCTAGGAATCCAGCCAATTACCCTTAATGACCACCGGTTATCCTGCCGACGTGCTACGTGCCCGGCCCATATCCATTTCTTCTTCTTGATTTCAGCTATGATATCCTCAACCCCCGTTTGTTCCCTGACCCACTCTGCTATCTTCCTACACCTATCATTTTCTTTTCCATCGGAACATGGGAGAGGCCTTTGCCCTGCAGTGGGCGCAGACAGGCTGCTGCTGCTGCTGCTGCTGCTGCTGATGATGATAGTTTCTCCGTGCAAGATATTCTGATTCTATACAAGATTGCGCGAAAGCTTCTTTATCATGTAACCAGGGTTCTCCCCACGGTGGGCGGTAGTGTAAATGCCGCCCATCGCTCCGTTTCATCGCCCACCACTTTCGGTAGACCGTCCACCACTCCGATTGTCCCCTTTGAAATGCGCGCCCGAGGAACCAATAAATAGCAACTGTATGCGCGCGCAACACCACCGAGCCGCGCCTTGTTGCGTAGAAAGTATAGTCTCAACAGGTGGCCATGTGGTTTGAAAGATCGCCAACTCCAGTGCCAGCGCTATAACACAAGCGCCCTTGCTTCTTTTGTGTATGTGCGTCAGAGATGCTAGAAATGCGCGACCAGAAATGAAATGCCGTTGCGTGTCGAAAACAGGAAGTTTGAAAAATTGAAATTCTTAAACTTAATTAATATCTTAATAATATAAACTTAAGAAACGTAACATTAGGGACGACGAACATTTAACTATTAATATGAGTAGTGTTTACAATAGAGCTGAATAAAATTCCTTACGGCTAGAACGGAAAGCACATAGCATTATTGTCTTGCGCAGATGAATGGAAGGCGCGCCGCAGCTCTGGGGGCGGAACTTGTATTCATTCTTACGTTGCAACCGACTATAATGATCTATCTTTTGCGAATAACAGGGAACAGCGAGCTCACCCAATCCTGACGCAGGGGTGTCGAGTACAGCGACGCACGGTGGCTGTTCGTTGGAAGATTGTCCGTGCACACTTCCTTCTTCGATGAATGGCTGAAACATGGAAGGATAAGATGTCACTGATTAGTGGCAGGATAACGCGGCACCGAAGGGAGAGAAAGGAAAGAAAATAGCTCATAAAAAAAGAGAATAAAGTGAAAAAGGAGAACTACATATACAGCTGAAATCGCACATAAAACAAATTATTCTCTATAACAAACGCTCGAAACTCACTGACTGACACTCATGTAAATAAATCCCTCGTAACGAACTGGACATCGGAGATATTGAGTTCAAGATGTCCGCGCCGCCAGTATTGTAAATTAACTAAAGTAATTTGCTTGGCGCGATACGAACTAATTCAGATTAACATTATCGCTCGCAATTTTATTATTATTCTTTTGATATGTAGCAGGTATTCTTGGTTACACATTTCTTGTATATTCGGGTTTATGGATAGATAGATAGATAGATAGATAGATAGATAGATAGATAGATAGATAGATAGATAGATAGATAGATAGATAGATAGATAGATAGATAGATAGATAGATAGATGAACTTTATTCCCTTGGACAGGCTGCTTACGCCCGAACATGAGCGGCCACCTTAGTCTAAGTAGCCGTGCGATTGAACTGATAGCCTAGCCCTGTCCTCGGGATTTGGCATTTGTGTGTGAGTATATGACTGTTGCATTTATTTTAAAGTTCTTAACACCTGCCGTGTGAGCATTTATATGCTATGTGAACTCTCCCATCGCGTGAACGTTTATTTATATGGCAATACTGAATCTGTGAAAGTTCGTACGTTTTTTTAAAAGTTCGTCTATATTAATGATTATGGACAACTTTTGTGAGGAAAACTATCACGTAAGAAAACAGGAGTAGCAGCCGCCACACATTATGAAATAAAGTCTGCTTAAGCACATTCACCTTGAAAAAGAAAAAAAGGCTGGTGTAAGAGTCTTCTTTCTCTGTATGCTTTATCTTGTCTTCAGGTACAAGAAAGGGTGACAGCCAAGAGCGCGTAAAAAAAAAAAAAAAGAAAGAAAGAAGCTGGCAGCTATGTAAAGGAAGATGGTACTACAGATTGCCTTCGTCCTGCCTTCAAACAAAGTCACTGCACAATCATTCAGGCGCCTTTAGGCCGCCCCTTTGATGTGCACGCGTACATACGGTTCTGCATCATCAAATGCGAACGTCATCTTCACAAATGGGCCACGTCACTACAAGAAGTCGGGGCGTCTCTCTCATTCATTTCGTCCAGGCGAGATCGAATATCCAGCCAGTGACGACGACGGGCAACGCGACACCGTTTCGAACGATTCTTTTTGCGATTGAGGAAGCAGGGGGAAGCGTAACGATCAATCGTACATAAAACAAAAGGAGGATGTTGAACTTAAATAAAGAAAAGAAAGATCTCATCGCAAAGCGGGGACGACGTTCGAAAGGGGACACATCGCGACAGATTGCCGTATATATCAGGCGTCGACGCAGAAAGCAAAGGAATCGACAGGTCCACCAAAGTCCCCCCCCCCGGGTTTCGTTTCAAATATGGTCTCTCAAAATTGTCTTTAGATGGTGAGAAAAATGAAATGAAACACTTTATACAGAGACGAGGGGAAGGCACAAGAAACAGACGCATAATGAGGGACTCGACGGGAGGCATAGGGTGACCCGAGGAGCAAATCAAAGTTCGCCTCTCTTGTGCTTTTGAAAACTTGGAAAGGGAGAACAGGATAGTCGTTCTCAAGTAAATACTGACGATAAGAAAAAAAAAAAAAGATCGTTGCACTATCCCCTTTGCCCACCCTCTACACACACTTCGGTTTGCTTTCCCACGTCTAGGCTGAACATTGAAGTGAAGGTTAGAGGGCTCCGCAATGAGCAAAGAAAACAATGAAAAGGAATAGGAAATGAAATGAAAGAAATCAGAAGCGATAACAACGAATGCAATCGATGAGACAGCGATTTGAAAGCGGCTGCTCTTTTTTTTTTTTTTTCTGCGTACGAGCGAGGGAGCGTGTTTAGTTGTCTAATTCCGGTCTTTACTGTGCAAAAGTGTCTCAGCGTTACCGCTATACATCTGTGATTGATTCGTTTTTGTTCTTTTTACGTTCCATCGTTTTCTTCGATTGACTATTGAGTTTTCGGTGTATTTCCGCGTTCATTTAAGTGCCCACTACATGTATATTTGCCATCGACTCGACAGCGTCGGCGCGAAGCGTAGGTGATTGTCTCTCTGTGTGCGTGCGTGCGTGCGTGCTCACGTGTGTGCGTGTGTGGACGACGGGAAATCAAACACAAAACGTTTTCGGGCACTTCTTGTGTAGTCGTACTAGCAGGTTTTTCGTAAAAGATATAAATAAATTGAAACATTGAAATCAAGAAATTTGCGTATACATGCAATTCAACCGCCTGACGATAAAAAAAGAGAAAGAGATGCGGTAGTGTTTATTCATTGGTTCAGCCATCACAATGGCACTTGATAGCACGTAGTACGCACTTTCCAAAAGTGCAGAGTGGACAACGAACGAGAGCGATTCAGAGGGGAAAAAAATAACGAAGAAGAAGCTATAACATAACGAAGTGTTTCTCGTCCATATGTCCGAAAATGCTGAACCTAGCGCACTTCCTGAACAGGCTGACAGGCGGGAGACACTTCTCGCGTATCAAGCTTGTCAAGGGACAACACAGAGCGAAGCGACGAAACTTTCTGGTCGTGTTTTTAAAGCGTCGCCATTTCGCAACGTTCACTGTCGATTTCTTCCTTCGAAGTGGCAATCTATATGGCTGCCCCTGTTCTACCGCGCCGTGTGTCAGGAGCTGTGTGCTAAGCCTACAAACTGGCAACAGCCAACGATAGTTGGGGTAGTACGACAGCTGAAGGACGAAATCAAAAAAGCGTCTCCGCGCGACTGCCAATCCGTCTAAGCCCTGTGTAACCAATGTGTGGTCCGGATTTTCGTTTCTTTTCTTTGAAGTGACTAAACGCGCTCCGCCACGGTGGTCTAGTGGTCATGGCGCTCGACTGCTGACCCGAAGGTCGCGAGATTGAATCCCTGCCGCGGCGGCTGCATTTTCGATGGAGGCGAAAATGTTTGAGGCCCGTGTACTTAGATTTAGGTGCACGTTAAAGAATACCAGGTGGTCGAAATTTCCGGAGCCCTTAACTACGGCGTCTCTCATAATCATATCGTGGTTTTGGGACGTTAAAGCCCAGATATTGTTATTATTATGAAGTGACTAAACGCTTACTCAAATGAGGATGGAGATGTGAAAAAAATAAAAAAGAAACATGGTTTATCCCTATAACACGAATATAACGTGTCTTTACAGAAGTAGTTGAATGTTTACTGCAAATTGATATGAGAGAGTTTGCACAATATCTATCGGTGTTTGGCAGCTATAGCACCGTTTAACGTGGATGCTCCGACATTGACGCCTGGTGGTACATCTTTATCCCGACGACTAACGTTCATGATCAATGATTAAACAAACCCTTGTGGTAGCTGTAGTAGTTAACGGTGAGAGCGTAATCAGAAAAAGCGGTGCGTCAGCCAGAAGAGCGTCGATGATTGGACGCAGAACTTACTATTATTATTATTATTATTATTATTATTATTATTATTATTATTATTATTATTATTATTATTATTATCCGCTTCGGATCCATGGCCCGTAACCAAGGTTGGTGCGCGGGCGCGAGAACATATAGGAGACTGGAACATCGAATAAACAATTTATTCCTCATCTTCCTTTCTTCTTCGTTCATTTAGCATTTTTTCTACTGAATCGACAATCTATTTGCTCAGTGGTGTATCGCCGGAGCATACGAGGCGTATCGAATGAACGCTGAACGATGTAGCATCTTCTGCAATTAGTAATTACGTCCTTTCTTGGTGCCCATAAAATGTATTACTGCGCACTTAACACAGATGAAACACATTCCAACCTTTGAACAGCATAACAAAATGATAGTAAGCTCACAACGAAGGGGCCTCTGGGGGTTAAGAAAAGACAGCTCGGCGGAACGCAATCGCAGGTATTTTTACTTGCGAGTTTTCTCAGAAAAAGAAAAAGAAAATGATGGGCTGTTCCGCTCAGGCGGCTTTATGGTCGTTTCCTTTACGGTGGCCGCGTGGAAGGCATCGGGAAGGCGAGGACACGGCGGCAACATTCCCCGCGCGCGCATGGCGGTACACTACATACTGCGACGGCCATCTTGACTTCCGGAACTTATACCGACAACGCGACCTCACCGACTCAGTACAATGCAGTGAAACGTACGCATTAAGTCGTACAACCATATGTAGACTCGAGAGGTTACATTACCTGCCTCCGCTGATCCACGGCTCGACGCCGGACTTTACCGAAAGTCCAACATGACGCGTGTTTAAGTAGCGCGCAGCGGGCGTGCCAATCGCTGTCCTTTTCTCCGAAACACGTGTAGCCTGACCCTCGTTTCTATCGGCTGACACGAGCAGCAGCGGCCTTGGCTGCATTGCAGTGAATTAGCGGGACGGATCATGGAGAGAACAGACCGTACAGGAGAAGGGAAGCGTTCCCTGGGGAACCGTTACACTTCAGGGGCGTTTCTGGAGAGACCGTCGGCTTGTAGACACTCGAGGTAAACTTGAAAATGTTGTGCGTGGAAGGAACAATGTCGGTGGCTCATCGCCTATTGTTTTGTCTATTTCTTGAGCTAAGAATCTAAAGGGACACGAAATTGAAACATTAAACTAGCTTGTAATGGAATAAAGCGTATCCTTCAGAATTTCATTTGAAGATGTTTGTACTGTGTACGCCCCAGAAGTTACGTGATGAAAGTAACGTGGCGCTCTATGCACGTGATATCGTGCGTATGAATACGCCATGTTTCAAAGGCAGCGTGTTAAGTCGTAGCGCTTTGGTCACGTGGTCATTCGAAGCTTTGCACTACGATGCCTCCGATGTGGTGTGGCGAAGAGTAATCGATCGGCGCGTGCAAAATGTGAACCTAAAGTGACAAGCAACTGTGTAAGAAGTGGCAGCCGAGAAAGGCATAGGGGAAAAGTAATTGTAATTTTTAAACTAATAATAATAATAATAATATAATAATAATAGTATAATAATCAATCAATCAATCAATCAATCAATCAATCATTTATTTAACGTGCCCAGGAACAACCGTGAGGTCTTTGTGCAGGCGCACGCAAAAATAAAATCAATAAAAATAAACAATACAATACAGACAGTCTTCAGAAATAAAAAGAGCAAAAACACGTAGACAAAGAGAAATGAACACTAAAGGGGAGGAGTAAAATAAGACAATATGAGAAATATTGAAGGGGAATAAAAAATTAGATTGCACATATACAACTATGCGGAAAGACGGAGAAGGGAAGACTTTGTACACTGTGCCATACTATGTCAAAACAGTGCAAAGCTCGGATAAAAACAGTGATTGTGGACTATGAAAAACGTCAAGATCAAGAAAATTAATATTATAAAGACTTTGTATTCTGTGAACGGTAGAGTGTTGGAAGAAGCAGGCGGGTACATGAAACGGTCTGTTCTCTCTGGTTAACTTACGCGGAATTCGAAAATTAACACAATTGAGAAGTACAGGGCAGGATATGAAACCGTGGACTAGCTTGTAGAGAAATAAGAGATCAGAACGATTTCGTCGGCAGTGAAGTGATGACAGTGATAATGACTCAGCAGTATTTGAACGAGATCCAGAGTCATTTTTAGCAAAGCGATGGTTATATATGCTGAGGAATTTTTTCTGGACTCGTTCAATGGTGTTACCGCTGGATTGAGCAATGCCATTCCATATCACGGACGCATACTCAAGTTGCGGAAGACATATTGCCGTGTACAATTTGTGTAGGGCCATGGGAGACCTGAATTCTCGAGATATTATACAAACACATCCGAGAGAACGAAGGCCCCGCATAGCAGCACGCTTAACGTGAGAAGAAAAGTTTAACGCGCTGTCAACAACAACACCAAGATCACTGATTTCATAAACCATGCATAACGGCACAGAATTGACAAAGTATTGAAATGACACGCTAGATGTTTTGCGAGTGATAGACATGAATTTTGTCTTTGCGGTATTTAGAGAAAGGTTATTGCCGTTGCACCATTCGGAAAAAGAACACAAATCTGACTGCAACAAGCGACAGTCGTTAACTGAATGAATTTCCTTAAATATCTTGATGTCATCGGCATACAAGAGGAAAGAAGAATTACGAATGGCAAAAGAAACATCATTAACGTAAATTAAAAATAGGAGTGGGCCTAATACCGACCCTTGAGGGACCCCACTAGTCACTTTATACAAAGAAGAGGTTTGGCCATTTACGGCAACATAACAAGATCTATTGAGCAGATAGCTGTGCAAGAGATTCACAATCGACAAGTCAACGTCAAAGTTCGCAAGTTTAACCATAATCAGTGTGTGGCTGACTACGTCAAAAGCCTTGCTCAGGTCACAGTAGATTACGTCAACCTGTCCTCTCTGAGAAATAGGTGTGGAGATCTGCGTCATGAAACTAGCAAGATTTGTGGTAGTTGAGCGGCCAGCAAGAAAACCATGTTGATTTGGAATCAGTGAGTTTTTCACACTAAAAGACAATATTTTGTGAAGAGCCAGTTCGAAGATCTTTGATGTGGCACATAGTAGAGAAATCGGGCGATAATTAGAAGCATCTGTCTTAGAGCCCGACTTAAATACTGGGAAAACACGAGCAGTTTTCCACATGCTAGGAAATGTGGAAGTGTCCAGGCAGCTATTAAATATCGTAGTCAGTACTGGGACAAATATAGTACCATATGCTTTTAGTATGGCGGAGGGGATGCCATCTGGGCCACATGATAAGGATGGTTTTAAGCGCTTAATGCATTCGCTGATAAGATTTTCATCCAGCGACAAAGCACTGGATGAGCTAACTGCCTTGGGCTGTTGTCTGATATCAGTGCTGGAGTCTGAGGCCTTATAAACGGATGAGAAATGTGTGGCAAAACAGTCAGCGACGGCATGCACTTCTACCCCATTTGAGTCTAGTAGTCTGAAGGACTCTCCGCTTTTGCTAGACCGTTTACGCACATACTTCCAAAACTCAGCCGGCCTGTCAGAGGCGCTTTTTTCTAAGAATTGAATGTACGAACTATGATCCCGTTTATATAGGCGTTTAGAGAGAGTTCGAAAAAAGCTGAACTCTTCCTTCCACTCGCTGGATGGAGAACATTTAGATTTCCTGTGTGCGTGATCTTTATGCTTCATTGCACTGATAAGTTCAGATGAGAACCAGTGGGGATATTTACGTTGTTTAGGTGTATACTGGGGAATAAAATTAAGCATGCTGCTCAGTACAAGCTCCGTAAACCGATCAACCTGGTCATCAACATTAGGTTTGTCAGTAACCTGTGACCACTCAACGGTGGACAAGTGATGATAGAGGCCCGTGTAATCACCTCGCTTGAACGCAAATCTTGGAGATTTGTTTACGTAACTGCTGTAGCTCGTTGTTTCGGCTGATGCAGATAATCTTACGTTAAGTGGTGGGTGGAATTTGTCCGGACGTACAAGAGAGATGTTGGAGCGAGTACTTCGATGAAGCAACTTTGAGAACAATTTACTTTGCCATATTTCACAGCCAAGTCTCATACTGTATTGAATCTTGGGGTCATACATACGATTCATACCTAAAGCCACTTATAGTTCTGCAAAAACGTGCTATTCGTTTTATATCAAACGCAAATTACATGGCCCCATCTAAACCACTCTTTCGTCAGTACAAATTAAGTCATGCCTCTACGACTAGTCATAAATTATAAAACAACAATAATGGTGTACAAATCTCTAACAGGCAATGTCCCTCTTCACAACTCCCTTTTTATGCCATCACAATTGCAAACAAGAGTCCGTCATTGCGGTAACTTCCTAAAACCACTGGTTAAAAATGTTTATGGCAAAAGGCGACTTTATAGCGTTGGCACGTCATTGTGGAATAACCTACCAGTTCAAGTGAAACAACACCATGCTTTCATTTTCATGCTTAAACGTCATTACAAGGAACTGTATTAGACTATTTATATGTTTAGTATTAAAAAGTGACATGATAAACTAACTAATGTTTTGTATGCTGACCAAGAATGCTATTAAACAGATGTATAGAAATATTAGATGTATTAATTATGTTCAGTATGCAAACCAAAACCAGTTCAACTGCTGTGTATAAGTTATATGTTTTTCAATGTGTTCTTTATCTGTGTATATGTTATGTGTTTCAAAATTATCCATATCTTAAAGGGGCCCTGCAACACCTTTCTTCGTTATACTGGAATAGTCTCATTATTGACGTATGACTCTTCACGAGTCATATGCCGCAAAAATTTTTCGAATCCGTCAAGTCTAAGTGGTGTTACCAAATTATAGAGATCACGTTCCGCAGCTTTCTCGCTCAACTCAACGCCGCGAGCGCGCGGAGAGCTAGGCAGCGACTCGAGGGAGGGAGCGCAGACGAGCGAGGCTCCGCCCAAGAGCGCCGGCGGAAATTCTTTCTTCATTTTTTTCTCTCTGACGTCTGGGCGCAACCACGTGGTCTGTGCCGCCACTTCCGGTCGGCTTGCGTCGTTCTCGTCGAGCGGAGCCGATGTGTATCGCGCGTGCTTGAAAACTGCGCGTCGGTTTGGTAATGTTGGGTGTGCACCTCGAACGCCGTAGTGTTTTCATCGCTCTGCCAACCATGGAAGCAAACCTGCGCGCTCGTTTGGAACGAATGACAGCTGAGATCGGTTTCGGCCCATACTCCGATCACGGCCGCTGGATAAAAAGATCCAGCGGCCGTGCTCCGATACACCGCCTCGTAAGACGGCACTGGCAGACGACCCCGAAGCGCCGCCATTACCGGACGCCAGCATTGTTATCGGAGACATGCTGCACGGCTGCCTCGGTCGGTCGTGAGAACGTGCCGACGACGTTCCCAGCTGACGAGGCAACACTCGAACGGCTGCCACTCTCAACGGCAACCGGCGATGGTCAAAAGCACAGAAATATTCACGTTTCCGGCACTGCGCATGACGAAGAAAACGGAACCACGCAACTACGAGTAGACGAGCTGTCGGTGAGACCGGAAGTGCTAATATTAATGTTTGTTCGGTGTTTTTAACGCGATAACATAATATAAACATACATATTATCTACTTATTGAACTCAAAATTAACAACGAAAGTAATAATGAGGGTGTTATCGTGATTATAATATCAGCCAATGGTGGAACTGCCGACAATCGCGTCATATTTTGCGGACTAATACATCATTTGTCGAGAGAAGAGGGAGCGATTTTCAGCTGACTTTGAGAATTTATTGTAAATTCCAGGCCGTGCGCATCGCTATAATATTTGGCTCGCGTGTTCTCGGGAGCGTCGACTACCGATCGGCAGCGCTTTTTGAGCATGCTCGAAAAGTGTTGCAGGGCCCCTTTAAGCTAAAATGTCGTTCATTGTATAACTTTGTCTCCTGCCTGTACTTTATGTATGCTATAGTTGCATGGATCCATACTAGCATTCTGCTAAGGATCCAGATGTTGCTTACATGTTTTTGTTTTACTGTATTTCGTTTAATAATAATAAAGTTCAAAGTTCAATCTGGGGTTTAACATCCCAAAACCACGCTATGATTATGAGAGACGCCGTAGTGGAGGGCTCCGGAAATTTCGACCTCTTGGGGTTCTTTAACGTGCACCTAAATTTAAGTACACGGGCCTCAAACATTTCCGCCTCCATCGAAAATGCAGCCGCCGCGGCCGGGATTCGATCCCGCGACGTTCGGGTCAGCAGTCGAGCGCCATAACCACTAGACCACCGTGGCGGGGCTAATTTTTAAACTGAAGTGAAATAATAATGGCATAAATGCAAAGCAATTAAAGTGAACGAGAAAGCACCCTCCCATCGGTGGATACGCTGTTTGTTGATTTCATTAAATTGTGTCTAACAAAGAAAACGATTCCTTAATCAATTCCCCTCCTTTCGTTCTTTCATAGCGAGGGCCTCGTCCAGGGAGACTTGATGCCTTTAGGTAGCACGCGAGGGTTTGTTGGTCGGCTCCTTGGCTACGAGTGGCACTGGCTGACACTCTAAGGAATTACACGCACCGAAATGCCGACAAAGTGGACGAGAGAGCACCTGCCGCGGTAGGTCAATTGGTTGAGCATCGGACGCGTAATTCGAAAGCTGGGGGTTCGCATCCCGCAGACAGAAGGGGTGCCTTTGCGTATACTTTAATTTCTTTTCATTTATGCTATGATTACAACACTACGTTTAGACACTACCATTAACATCCCCTATGTCTTCCTTGGCTTGAGTGTCTGTTCCGCGCTATCCAATATTTAAGATTATGAACCAACTAGCACAGCAACGTTAAGTGTCTGTTGGTTTCATTAAGTTCTGTCTAACAAAAAAAAATAATAAACGAGCCCTTGATTCATTCTTCTCCTTTCAACCTGTATATCAGTGGCGCACTGTAGCAGTCATGTCTAGAACTTTTTCATATCTTGAAAGCATCAAGGATAGTTAGCCAAGTCTGGTGGTTCAGGCTGGGCTCTAAAAATCTCCCTAATTTGAACTACACGGTCAATGAAGTTTTCTCGTGAAGACATTGTGTACACATCTGCGTTGTCCAACTGAATTCGTGTTGTGCACGATCCGCGCAGACAGAGAATGATTATTATATAATATAAAGTTTATACTGGTGAGAACGTTATGCCATAAGGGTCTAGTGGTGATTCCTTCTGGGCTACGCACTTGGAAACGCTTGGGAAGCTCGTACACATTTGAACGACATGAATGCGTCGACCGCGGTGCAAAACAAATGTACAAATATAACGCTTTCTATGAAGGCTATGTCGAATTTCGTAGTTGTGGCCATAAAGCCCTCTGCAGGACAAGATGTGAAGGCGACATGGATGGTTGTACCATCAGGAAAATTCCCATTTTGCAAAGATTTCATGCGAAACGCTCGTTTTTGTAGTCAGGAGATGCGCGTACGTGCCGCGGCCGTTGGTTGGTTGGTCAAACTCTATTAAACTGCCCTGAGAGACGCGACTAGCGCGCAGTGGGCTCCTGACCGCCGCATCGTGGGCTCTCTGCACGGCCCATAGCTGATCCCCGTTTTGGGGCTTCTGATGGCGGAGACCCACTTCGCTTGGATGGCTTGATCGCTGCCCAGTAACGAAGGGCATCGCCAGAGCATTAGAAAAAAAAAATTAGGAGCCCTTCACTATCGGAAAAAGGGGGGCAAGCGAAGCTTGGCGTGTGCGTACCTGACCTATACTATCTTACAGCGAAATTGCTAAAGCCGAGGTGATTTGAGTAACAGCGATGCTCTCAGTTATGTGCCACAGAAATTGGGCAAGCCCCACTACTCACCTCCGGATTGGGCACAGCAATGTTCTCAGCATAGTGAAGCCTAGTGTAGCAAGGAGAGTGAAAGGGAAGCGAGGAAGAGGAGGAGGGGAGGAAGTTAGAGAGGAGGTGGGAAAGAGTAAAGCACAGCTAAGTATACAGATGTCCAGCATGTCCAGGCAAGGCAGGGGAGAGACAAGGGGGAGGCGAGGGAGAGGAGGAGAAGTGCAGGTGGTCGACTGGAGAGGAGGACAAAGGCGAGCGGGGAGGAGCGACGTTGGTGGTGACGTCAGCTCTCCTTGGTAAAAGGAAAGATGGTAGATGGCAATGCTTAGTTCCTTTAAACCTTTCTAAACCATGCTCTATTTTGCCTAGCTTTGCATTACTTTGCACTCCGTTGCGGAGGCTTCCTCTCAGCTCCTCCGCCCCTTCGTTTTTACGACGTTAAGTCGGTTAAACCCAGAGTAAAGGGCCCCTAAACCACCAACAGACGCTGGCGTGCTCAGATGCGCGTGCTCCTTGAGTTTTCACATCGGACGCTGAGGAAGGGCACTCGGAGAGGTGGACAGACGAGCCTACGAACGCGTTCGCTGTAGGCTCGTGCAAAACTGCAACGCCACAACTACATTTCGACCTCTAGGTGGTTGAGGGGCGCTTTAGCAACTGCAGAGAAAAGGTATATCTTTTTTTGCAATCAGGCATACAGCATAAGGCTCAGTATTCGTTTCAGTAAAGAAAACTACGAAACAAGCATCAAAACAACATTCGACTCACCAACTTTCAACATTCAACATTCACCAACTTTGGACATTCGACTCACCAAGTGAACTAATCCAGTCTAATGATATTCTGACAGTTCAATCGCGTCGAAAAAATTACGGCTTGACTTTCTTTCACAGTTACTTACTAACAAACTCGCACTCGACACGACAGTCTAAGTCCACTAATGACGAGGCTTACTCGCCAATATCACCCAAATGCTCTAACCGCCTATTTTGCCCGAACTAACCTTCAACTTCAACTTCAACTTTATTCTTCTATTTACAGACAGAAAAAAGAGTATTCAAATACTCCTTTTTTTCCGCGCGCCATTAATGATTGGAACAACTTGACTCTGTAAACGCTGTATTATTTTACTTTTACATTTGTATTGTTTAAAGTAGTATTCTTAAAAATGTGTTTTCCTGATTTTTTTTTGTTGTTGTTGTGTGCTCAGAACTGTATCTTTTAACTTACAAGATTGTTTTACTTCTGTTCACCTAATGTACTCTACCCACCCTGCATGAACTTCGTGTCGCAGTATGTATTAAATAAAAAAACAAACCGCGTGATGGATGATAAGGCGCCTGTGAACAATGGGAACACCCGCCCACGCGTTCCCGGTAAAGATTAGGTTGCAGGTGCTTTGAACTTCACACGAGGGCTTCGAATGACGTCGAACAGCCCCGCGTGTGTTTCCCGCTTTCATATATAGAAGGGAGACCCGTCTAGCAACTAATTCAGTTCATTCTAAGACTGCCATGGGTAGACCACAGAAATGAAAGACACCAGAAGAACAGCGTGAATACAACGCTCTACTAAAGGAACAAATTCGTCTTGCTCAAAGTGGTCGCGCGGAACCAATCACGGTCTACCGCAGAGACCACAAAGCGATTATCACTACCATTTCTCTAAATATAACAGTAAAACATAGCGACAACTTTATTGGGAAGGCTGCAACGTGCAAAATAAAAATAAAATACGCGCTCCTGCATTACTTAGACAACTCCCCAGAGGGATCCTGCGTGTTCTTTATTACGTTAGTGCAATGAGTCACTCTTTCTTATGCAATACCAGTTAATGATCAGTTAATGCAATACCAGTTGATCAATTCAATCGACTGAGCAGAACTTGCAGAAAACGGCTTTCGCCTTCGAGTCGTCTTAGGCGAATGCATAAGGGGCCGTGTTACATTTTTGATAAGCCAGTCTCAACATTTAGACGCGTTTATTAAAGCTTTTACCCTTTGTGCCCAATATAAACAGGACAGAGGACCATGGTGCGACAAAGAAATCCAAGCTCTATTTTCAGAGTTCGTAAAAGCAGATGCCTTGACTCTCTCTTCTACGGAGGAGGAGCAACGGTTGCTATCGCGTTCCCCACTTCGTTTCCCTTAATTATCTTTCTTGTTTGAGTCATGACAAGGCGCCACGCTAAAAGGCCGGGTCGTAAAGTAAACGGATACAAAAAAATGAGACAATTTAGGGAAACTATGAAAAAAAGAAATGTTCAATCTACACTTGTTCACGATTCTTCATTTGTATTCTGAGAATCTAGGACGAAAATGAAAAAAAAAAAAAAAGACGCGAACCGTTCACCGGCTGCTTTTCACTTTAGTACGAGTCGATACAGAGATTGCCACTGAATATAAATTTACCGAAGGGCAAACAACAAAACTTGTAATTTTCACTAACAAATACAAATTAACCTACCACGAAGCCTGTTTGAACATTACACACATTCGAGTAACGCTGCCATGGGGGCTAGTTTGTGCGAATACATGGCTTTGTTCGCGCTGCCAGGAACTGGACGACTTGTGTGTGTGTGTGTCACCCTGTGTGTGTCTTCTTCCGTTTCAAGTCGTCCAGTTCCTGGCAGCGCGAACACGCCATGTACACACATTCGTTCGTGTTACGATACATTTTCGCTAGACAATGGCTAAAATATACTCACAGCGAATTTCGGACCAGCCTATTGTAGGCGCAGTCAGGTCACCAGCCTTGTATGCTGTTTCTAGCTCGGCGACATCTATCTATATATAGTACAAAACCCTCGCCCCGAAACAAGCTCATCGCGCGTCAGCAAGAGGTCCAAGACGCGGAGATCCCTGACACACGCGCTTGTCTCCCTAAATCCACGCTTAATCTTTCTCTAGCAATTTCGAACGAACGCTCATAGAATACACGCCAACGTTCATCAAGCGAAGCTCCGTTTTTAGATCACTCGCACTTTGAGAGGCACTTATGAAAAGCTCGCATGATGTATTGCATAGATAAAGGAGTAGTCGTAAAAAAGAAAACGTTTAGAACGACGGTAGATATGCTCTATACTTATAAAGCGTGAGTCATCGCGCGTCCCTTTTCTGGGGAAAACAAGACGCACTGATCGTGTGGCACTGCGCCGCGCGGAGTCATTCCATTGACGTCTGGCACGCTTCATTTCTAGGAAATGCGACTGGCAGTTCCTAGCCTACACAAAAGAGGCCGCACGGCGGATGTCCGCGAGTGTCAAAGCCTTTTGGACAGGTGCGCGCAGTCGACGTCACGTTGCACAGGTTTATACAGCTAGGCATGACGCCAGTCATTGCCGAGCTGCGCTCGCGACGTGCACAGGCCCACCGAGTGTTGTTCGACGACATAAGCGTCGCGCTAATTGCTTGCGGGTCTCGCAATTAATTCGAGGAACTATAGCTTTGCACTGCTTTATTCTTCTTACTGAACTTCGCTTGCGAAGGCACGAGCGTGCACCGATAAAATAGACGCCAGTACCGTGCAACAAATGAGGAGAGAGAGTCCCAAACCACGCATGCGAAGTAGGAATATGAAATTCGAAGGCAGTGTCTCTTGACTCGACGACGCGACGAGAATGTCCTTCTTCGCAGAATCCCGTAAACAAAAATAAAAAAGAAGGGCGAGTACGCGATAGGATGTGATTAATATCGTCCGCGTCGTTTCAAAATATTTCTTCAACATCATCATCATCGTCCGCGTCGTTATCGTAATCATCGTCATCAACACCGCTATCCTTACCAGCCCTATCAGAAATGCGTGTAGATTTTTGTTTACCTTTGCTTTTTTATTCTCAATCTCCGATCATTATATATTTTGCTTGTTTCTCGTTATTTGACTTTCGCATGGCATTTATGTCTTGAATTTTATATCGCTCTTTCGCCGTACATCTGGCGCTTGCTCCAATAAACACACGCAGTTATCATAATCTGAATTGTTTTATTTTTAGGAGCGAAGCTCCTCGGGGTGTGGGCATGTCCCTCCTTTGTAGTATGTAGTAGTAGGTAGCCGCACATAGTGGGATGTATCCACTACATGTGATAAAGATGACGATGACGACTGATGACCATGAAGAATAAGCGCGTTCCAGTATAGTGGAATGTACCCACTACACGTGATAACGATGACGATGACGCTGATGACCATGAAGTATAAGCGCGTTCCATGACGATGACGACTGATGACCATGAAGAATAAGCGCGTTCCAGTATAGTGGAATGTACCCACTACACGTGATAACGATGACGATGACGCTGGTGGTGATGAAGTATAAGCGCGTTCCAGACCACACGTTATCTTTCTGCCATGGACGAAAACGATCGTGAACGCGCTCTCGCCCTCGAAAGGCAAAACGGCAACGGCGACAACAAACGTTCCCCTGAGCTTAACGTCATATATGAGGACCCCCGCGTTTGTGTGTCAGGTCTTTGTATGATGATCGAGTCGGCAAAATTTACAGGGATTGACGGTTTACCAGATTACCTTCGGAGCTTCGCCCACTCATCATCATTCACTTCGTGGATATGGCGTGATTTTCTATTCGTCTGCATTTCTTCGTCGATACATTCGCACGCATATCATGCTGCTTTCATCCCAGAGCTCTGGCCATGCACTAAACTTTTCGCACTCACTTACATCGCTTTCACTGCGGCGTGTTTTCGATATCGCACACACGCCGTGCTCTCTATGAATTACTCTGTTCCAATCGTCTGTATAACAGTAGACTTCTAAGACATCGGATCAAGGACACCAAAACTAGACATACAGGGGGCCTTTTATACACCTACAATTAAAGTAAAGCACCCGTAGCGGCGGTCTAGTGGTTATGGTGCTTCACAGTTGACCCGAAGGTAGCAGGATCCAATACGGGCCGCTGGGGCCTCATTTCGACAGAAGCAAAATGCTAGAGGCCCGTGCACTTAAAATTAGATGCGCGTTAAAGAACCCCAGTGGTCGAAATTTCCCGAGTAATCCACTACGGCGTCTCTCGTAATCATACTGTGGTTTCGGGACGTAACAACCTCAAGAATTATTCTTAAAAAAGTAAAGCGTATCATCCCTATAGATGTACCAGCAAATTAGAATGCCGTCCTGAAAAGTGACCGCGGATTACGGCACTGTTAAAAATTTTGAAGACACATGACTTGCACAGGCAGTTGTAGACTAATAGTGAGGTCGTATACCGCACAAGATATCGTTTACCCCACGTTAGGTGTGTGCCCCCCTCTCTCTTTTTAGAGGCGAAGCTCCTTAAGGCGTGGGTTGGTCGTCCCCGATGTATGTAGTTGTAGTAGTAGGTAGCCACCTCTAGTTTAGTTCTTGGAGTGTTCACTAGATGGTGGTACTTGTAGTTGATGATGAAAGATGCGAGATGTTATAATAGGAATGATGTCACATATGGCGCGTGTCATTGGTGGAAGGCAATCGTTCGGCGACGTACGCTAGAGGGCGCGGTGTAATAAAACCCGTTCGCTGTTGGCGCGCGCTCAGTATCGCCGGATGGACAAGGCTGCAGAGCGGCGAGCGCGCAAGGCGGCGGCAGAGCGCGCTCGCAGACAGAATACCGATGTGCGAGCCCGCGAGGGACATTTACTCAAGTGTTTCACTTTTAATTATGGGGCGAAGTGCACGGAAGAGTTTCACGGTTTACCGATGATTCCTTCCGGAGCTTCGTCCCACTCATCACCATTCACCCCGTGAATATGCTGTGATTTTTTTCCCTCTATCTCTTTCCAAACCTGATCCCCTTCCGCAATGAAGGGTATAGCTTACCAGTTATCATGAAATGGTTGAAGGGGCCATGAAGGGGTCACCCAACAATTCGCGGTTCTCAGCAAAAAAAAAAAAAAAATGGAAGTAGTGTGTCTATTGTGTCTATACATACATGAAACAATGCACTGCAAAAGAACATTTCAGTGCAAAATAAGCCCTAACAGTCGCCGGCTATAAACCCCGCCCACCATCGGCGACCGCCATTTTGCCATGGCTTGTGTGACGTCATGTGCTGCATGGGGCGTAGCTGTCGTATTCTCTCAAAGCTTCAGCCGCTGTAAATCGTTCAGTTTCAATACCAAGCTGGAAAAAGCTGAAAAAAAAAAAAAAACCTTAAATAGCTCGATCGCACGCGCAGCTCACCACGGAACAAAATCGTTCGCCGGAATGCAAACGTTTGCACAGCAAGCAGCTTGTTAGGTCACGGCTCGCGAGGGCGCCAGTGTTGCCCAACTCTCAGGCCGTTAGCTTGTTTATAAGGGTATTAAATTATAAATTAAGTGCACGAACAAATGCGCTAAAGCATCGCCAGCTTGTTTGTAAACGCACAAGGATTAACCCGCATAACACGAATCACGATCGAAAATTGCGTGTAATAACCCCTTTAACGTTTCCACGTCCTTCGTCTCTCTCCTGTTTCTTCTTTCCCTGCCAACCTTCTGTTTCTGTCCGATTATCTGCAGCCCTCCGTTCCACCCTCCATCGTCCTTGATTCCTCGTTGTCACTATTAAATGTTCTCGGATGCACTGCTCAGAAATACAGCGTTGTCTTCGTCACAGACGCCCGCGTTTTCTCATTTCGCCAGAAATCACCGTCATATATACATATCGTAGCGAGCGCCATTTCAAGTGAATCGTCAAAATTGAGAGTGAAGATGCCAAGAACAGAGACAAGGTTAGGCGGGCGTAAGATAACAATCGTGCCAACTTGCATTTTTGAAGTTGGCAAGATCGTTACGTTGTGGCGACTGCGCACTTGGTTTGAGTTCGCCTTCCTTTTACGTTTTTCTTCCAGTAAATCTGTCAGTTGCGAGTAAGCGCTTCTGATGTCTGTATAACTTCGTCTCTGTTGTTTGCGGTCATTCAATAATAAGGGGACGCTAAAACAAAACGATTTTTCTCGTACTAAAAATTTACTCTTTCACAATACCAAAAACACTACGATTGCTACGAGAAGACGCTTGGTAAACGAGAAAACGCGCAAAATGAAAATGCGGGTGGGGACGCTATTCTTGAACTTTCAGGACCAATCGCCATGACGTCATAGATTTTCATGGAGTCTGCAACGACCTACGTCGTTCCTGATCGGTAAAAATGAAGGAAATTGTCCTGTGAGGGGGCCGGAGACTTCACATTCCAATTTTTCGGAAATTTCATTGAGCTAATGTCACCAAAATATGAAAAAAATGAACTTTGAAGTTCGTGACGTCATGCGCGAAGATTTCGGTGTGACACTTAGATATGAGATTTTAACCTTGATTTTTTGTGCATTATTAAAGCTATGATTGTGAATTTAACGACATTAGAGTTCTCAGAGGGCAGTTTATCAATCTAAACCGATTTATTGTTTCGCTTTAGTGTCCCATTAAAGGGAGTCGCACCAACTATGTGGTAAATGCTACGAGTGAATTATCTGCTCGATGTCGATCCAGCAGCGAGTGGCAGACTACCGAGAGATCAGAAGCGAGTGCCAGTACGTCACATTTTTTTTTTTGTATCTACGTAATCCTCATGACGTCAGGACACAATGACCTCCAGGGAAAGGAAAGAGAAACCGAATTCAGAAGCTCGCCAGGGTACTTTCTAGGGTCTCTACTTCAAGGGCCTTCACCTAAAAAGAAAAGAAAGAAAGAAATAATAAAAATAATGAAAATGGCAAATGTCAAGCCAGCATTTCCTATAAAGCGTTAGTTGAGCATACGTATACAACTAGCAGCGTCCAGAAATGCAGAACCAAGCTGCTTCTTGGAGTAAATTATGCAACACTCTACGCAGCAAAGGAGCAAAATGCTTTCGTAATACGGCGAGGGAATCGCACTTAAAAAATCGTGACAAACCCTCCAGGCGAGGGAGCAGGACGCGCGTTGATGACACCGTCGATTAGAGAGAGCGCCCTGACTCTGAAAAGGTCTGGGCGCAATGTACTAGCATGTTTCCGCGGCAAGGCAAAGCTACAAGAAATGTTTTGTGCCGAAGCTGTACAGCGCGAGCAGTCCGCCTTCAACCTCCCGCCACTCCCCTGCCCATTTCGCGAAGACACCTCTTTCAAAAGGAACACATGGGTGCAGAAGACACCAACATTAAATAACAGAAAGGAACGGGGGAGGGGGGGAGGGAGGGTGAGGCTTCGACCGACCTTTATGCATGTTCTTGCGTGTGTTTTTATGCGTACGCCCATATATACACAGGTAAAAAAAAAAAAAAAAACTAAGAGGTTTCGGGTGGGAAGGGAGGGGAGCCTCGAACTTTCCAGTCCCCCTGGTTACGCCTATGCAACAGGTAGCAGGGACTAGCCAACACTACCCAACGTTAGTCAGTGCTGCTAGTGTGCGACTGAACTTGTTCAGACGTTATAGAATTACGCCGACGGAGAAATTTGGTGGAAGAGGTCCTGAAAGACATCTCCTTCAAGAATGATGAGCGAATAACTAAACCCGAGATAATGCAGCGGCTGAAAGTAGAGGCATCGTACAGCAGCGTATTTTGAATTCCGCCGTTACTATCACACGCAAGAGAGAACTGAAAGAGAAAGGAGGAAAGAAAGCGGCCGCCGTGAGCGCGCTGAGTGTATTGCAGCGGAGTATATTCTCCATCTCACAAGCTGGTTGCAGCATTGGAAGATATACGGGGCTGCTTAGCCAAAAGGAAGAGCGAACACCCCTCACGATGTATTCATCCGCGCCGTGTCGTCTGCTCGGCGCCCCATAAAGGCCTGACCAGGGTTGCCGTTGGGTAGATTTGAAAAGGAGACAGAATTCAAGCTAAAAGTAGCCAAAGTAGCCACGTCATTTAATCTTATCGCCAAACTTGTAGCCAAATGGCAGAAAAGCGGTATTATGAAAAGAGTTTTTATTATTGAACAATATATAATACCATTTTGCGTCTGCAATAAAATAGCATACGAGCACAGTTATTTTCTCCTCATGCTTGGTCTTCAAGCCATAAGTAAGTTGCAAATAAATGAACAATTACCTGCATGCAGTCTATATAGATTAGATATAATTGCCAGAGACAGAGTAAGATTGGAACATTCCAGCCAACCATTCAGTAGGAATATTAATCGTAAATGCAGGTCGTGCTTGAAATCTGCGACTTCAAGCACGACCAGCTTCGAGAAGTGAGATCTGCTTGAAGATGACCGGTCCAGCTTCATTTTGTATGGGATCTCTGTTTTTGTCAAGGTCACACGATAACACACGCTGTGCATCAGCATGACAAAACTGGCTCGTATAGCGTAAGAACGATGGCGGGCAGCGTGAACAGCGTGCTAGCCACGCGTATGCCAACATGCGCGGAATTTCGTCACTTTGATCTTAGCCAAAAGGCGTACTTAAATATCATCTTTAATTTGTAAATTATATTTCCAATTTCTTAGTTTTTATTTAAATTCATAAAAGCACCGAATTCTTGGCCTATAGTGGGTGTGAGACACGGACTAGGCGAACAAGAACTTCATCATTCCGTCTCGGCACCGCGCGTTGCGTTCAGGTGCCTCGATGAGCACTTGACTCATGGCGGGGCTAAGACACGCGCATACACTGGCTGACGCGTCAGAAAAGCTTGGAAACAAAGGGTAGTCGTCAGGCTTGCTCGGTATTTTATCTGCAGATAATGAGAAAAAATGGCGACTGAATGCGCTGAAATAGAGGTTCAAAGTAGCCAGAAAGTAGCCGTGGCGCCAACCTGAAATATTTGTCGCCAGACTGGGTCGTAAAGTAGCCAATGTGGCGCAAAGTAGCCACCAACGGCAACCCTGGGCCTGACCACAACTACGCGTTGCAGCGCGTCAGCGCGTGGCTTCTAGATGCGGCGCCGCGCCCTCTCCCTATGGAGGAAGAGGGCGCGCTGCTTCGTGTAGCTGCGCGCCCTCTCTCTCCACAGGGAGAGAGTGCGGCGCCACGTCTAAACGCCACGCGCTGACGCGCTGCAACCCGTACGTGTGGTCAGGCCTTAACGTCTGCGCTCACGCGTTGGGCGAGTAAAGCGAGCGCATGGTAGCAACCAGCGCTCTTAGCGTTGAGCAGTAACGGTAGCGCCGGAGAAAAAAAAAACATGGTAGCACACGTCGACGCTGGTTCCTTGTGCCTTGAAATGATTGAGTCGCCGTTCTGAGCTGTGTGAATCGTAAGTTTTAATGTGCAGCTTTTGTTTGCGCTATCTTAGCGTCCTGACGCTTCGACAGCGATGTATTTTCCATTGTTTCCAAGATTCATTCTCGGGTACAAAGCTTAGCAGGCGTGGCTGAACAAAGAGCTAATCTCAATAATAAGGACAAAACGTACCTGATACTTTGTCCTCAGCATGAGATGACAGAAAGCGATAGCCGATTCCACCGTTTATTTATTGCTGCCTGGACAGTAGGCAAGTAGCAAGTGCGAGTTGATAGAAGCGGGCACGCGCTTTTGCATGGGCGCTGTCATGTTGATTCGTCATCACAATTGTCGGCAGTTACCGATACAATAAAGAAATGCTTAGAACTTACATGGGAACAGTGATTAGCGTATCACATATTGCTGTGACGTAGCACGTGCCAAACAAATGCACTTTTCTTAACCTTCTCCAATTGCAATGCAATTGCAAACAGAACTATGTTTTGCTACGCAAGCATGTGGTTTGTTTACACCTCGTAGCTTGCACCCTGCTGCAACCAGCTTGTGAGACGGTGTACAGTACATCGGTATAATAGTGATGCAAGCCAAATAAAGACCCATCAAAGGCGTTGGCGCGAACTGACAGCGCCTTTGATGGGTCTTCATTTTACAGGCACCCAAGCGATTCTTTTATTGCGTAAGCAAAACCGCAAGACATCTTGACGGTCACGTGGACGCACTGGCGCTCCCTGCAAAATGCCCTCGGGCTTCCCCAGTGAAGGGTCGCTTCCTTTCCTCTTCGACCGCTCCATTCACTATCGCTTGTGAATGCACAAACAGAATACGAAAAGTCACCAGGTCCCTTTGACTAACGCTGAGGAGGTCACAGGAAAAAGCCTTTGCTCCGCGAAGTACTCTGAATTCACTTGAGTCGCTCTTGATTTACTTTATTGTACGTTGATTAAATCTTTATTCACGCTTAAGTCAATTAATTCAGTCTTTATTTACAATCAGGCCACTTGATTTGCTCTTCATTCACACCTTAGTCACCTGATTCATTCTTTATTCACACTCACATCACTTGATTCACTCTTACTTGATGCCCAGTTCACTTGTTTCCCTCTTGATTTCCTTTCACAAACGTTGAATTACCCTCGATTCACGTTAACGTTCGTTGACTCACACTTAGGTCACTTGATTCATTCTTAACTCACACTTAAAGGGACCGATGACTGGCCAGAACTCGTGATAAGATCCTGATAGAAATGGGAGGACCGTGTAATATAGTGACAGATTTCAGCATCATTTTCGCGTTGTGAGTAGGGTTCATATTTTTAAATCTTGCTTAAAAGTAACAATAGATCGGTATGTCGCGCAGCCTAGCGGAAGAGCCTTGAAGCTGAATTATGGAGTCGACCACTTAGTTGTACGTAGTCACGTAGTCTGATGCTCTTCGTGTTCACGACGCTGCCGAACGTCAGATTTTTCGACCGATGAGAAACATAAGGCTTTCGTTATGGATAGTTTTTCAGTTTATAGATAGCGAAACCGTGATTTTTGATAGAGCAGACCGTTTTCTTGTTGGTATGTGCCAACAAGATGGCACATAACCCAAGTTTTCATTCACTCGAAGTCTATGGAAGTGAACCAAAAGTTCACCAAACGCTCCGGGCTAGCGCCATTAAAGGCACTTTAAATTGCTTTAAGCGAAGCTTCTATGAGTTACAGATTTCGGCGGCGGTGACGGCATAGTTCGCGAAAAACCCGGCACCGGTGAGTGTACAGAAATGCAGCTATACACAATTGAGGCCTGCGAAGGTGCGCTGGTGGCATTCGTATTTGTACGGGCCGTTAATTTCCGATAATTGATGCTCTCTCGATCGCGGGCTCGTTGGCGATCAGCCGTTTCTGACACGGCAATCCGATCTATTATCGGGGGCATTTGTCACTTCACGTTGCCACGTTTCGTTATTCTTGCCTTACATTGTTGCATTTCACTATTTCACGAATGACCGTCGTTGTTGCCTGCAGCAGCTGAAGTGTTGCGCCGCTAAGCACGTGGATGAAGATGGAGGAAGGCGACAGTTAGGAGGGAGCATTGCGCGATGCTACAGGAGGAATGAAAGAAAAGTAGTGCCTCCAGCATGCGCCACGCTTCGATTGATGATGATGATGATGATGATGAAATGAACCTTTATTTGGCCCTATTTTCTCGATAGGGCAAGGGCTCCTGAATCTGTTAAGGCGAAAGCCTTAGATGCCTCATCAAATCCGAAAACTGACCATCGGTGTAGGCGGCGACAACACGAGTGACGCGAAAAAAATCATCCTCACGTAATGACGGCACCACATGACGCCATCACGGCGTCACAGATTGCTAAAATGTTTGACGTCGTGAGGGCGTCATAGCGACGTCGTCATGACGATACATAACTTGACGTCACATGATGACGTCATCCCATGACATCGTCGTTTGGTCAAAGGTGGGCCGATCACGGAGGCAGTTCAAAACCGGGTGAGGTGCAGAAAGCTTGTAATGCATCCGATCCTAGAGGCGGTGCAAAAATACATTAGGTGCAGAAAGCTTTCGGATGGCGGCGGGGGAGGATAAGTACATCGACTGAGAAGTAAAAAAAAGATGGCCTTCGCCTTGAAGTCGCCTTAGGCGAATGCATAAGGGACTAAGTCAGGTCTTTAGTTCCAGTCGACGGCTCTGGTCGGCGTGGGTTACCCTAGACTCTTCTCTCTTTCTGCTGAGTTTTTCCAGTCACCCCCGTCTACCTTATGCCATTTCAGGGGCAACAGCTAGCTCCCCTCTCAATCCACTGTTTGAATCTCCCGCCTTACGTGAGCTTCATCAAGTGACCCCCTTTTCTCTGTCCTCTGCTCAACAGACCCCCTACTCTCCACCCTGGGCTCGTGGCCTTCTTTAGCGTGACATAGGGTCCACATAAGCAGCTTGGCTGTAAAAGTCACGCTTCCTCATTCTCCCATGGAGAGCAACAGGGCATAGCACAACAGACCTCATGCCGATCTCCATGTCCTTGTCCATCGCCGTGTCGCTATAGGTTAGATTGGCGTAGCTTCACGCAGCCTACGCTTCTCGTTCGTAGTAGTTGACGCCTTGAAGCGATTGAGACACCCGCCTTGTTAACGTACACGACGCACCTGCGCTTGAAAGCGTTTACTTTGATCGTAAACCAAATGGCGCCAAATGAATGACAGAAAGACACATCCCTCGTTCAACGCGCCTTGCGAAGGTGACGTCGACTTCAGTCATGGAAGTCAACAGGGCACGTCGAATGGAATTACTCATAGTCTGTCAATTTAATTTCAGCGGTCCGCACAAGCTATTCAATTAATTTTCTCTGCAGCATTACTGTTATTTATTTATTTATTTATTTATTTATTTATTTATTTATTTATTTATTTATTTATTTATTTATTTATTTATTTATTTATTTATCTATCTATTTATTCGGACGACAGATACCACAAAACCCATGTCTAGATATTAAATGCTGTCCACGTATAACAAAAAAGGAAAAGAAATAAAAAAGAGACAAGTGGACCATGAATATCAACGCGAAGAAAAATCGTACAAACGCGATAAACGGATCTATAGAAACAAAGCGGTCAGTATTATGTGCGAGAAGACGAAATTGAATATAAGAAGCTGCCCACGGAACGTCTGTCTAAAGGCTGCCCTGTACGCCAGTCTAATCCGGTTGCGAGAAAAAAAAAGAGCCGCGCACGAGTTACACTTGACGTTACTCGAGGTAAACATCTAATAATAATAATAATAATAATAATAATAATAATAATAATAATAATAATAATAATAATAATAATAATAATAATAATAATAATAATAATAATAATAAATAATAAAGTATTGGGGAAGGCAACTAGCTGTTAATCTTCAAATAACGAAACGCCAGTGATGACTGCCCGCTCCTTAACGAGCCGCTCGACATGCAGAATGCGAACGCCGTCGTGCGAGACCCTCGCGTGTAGCTTGAACCAAATGAGCGCCTCGTTAGACGACACGTTCTGTATCGCCTGTAGGCCTCAGTATAGCGTCGCTGCCCGAGCTTCAACGAGACGAGCCTAACGAGACCACGTGCCGTCTGAGACAGCCCTGAGACTGCGTGCAACGCGCAGTTTGGTAATGTATAAGACGTATTTGAACCAAATGAGAAAGCACCTAACTGACTTTAACCTGACCTAAGCTAACCTAAGCTAACCTAAGTAGACACTCCACAACGCAATAGCCTTGGCAGATAAGATGACGAATCCGTGCTACACACCAACAGCTATGGAATAGCGTCATGTTCCCACTGCCAAAACTCATAAAATTCGTGTTGACAGCTTTAGAGCATCTGCGGATGGCGGCCGCTGAAATCAGTGAGCATATTTATACTCGTAAAGCTCGCCACACTGCATGTCATATCGTGACTTATATCGTAAGCGCTGTTAAATTGGGCTTGTCTCTCATTGGCGCGCAACTCTGTTACCTCATATTCGCGTGAAAGAAAGTAGAGTCGTCCACATTTAAGCTGAACACCTCATTAGTATTCAAGACCTCATTGATGCTGTTGTTTAATACATAATTCGGAAAATCATTACTATGTTTGTCGACACCATGATTAGACGTTCTATAACGGGCATTGCACTCGTGAAGTATAAGAAACGTTCTAGTTTTACCGGTTTGAATACTAATGAGGTGTTCAGCTTAGATGTGATCGGCCTTGTACATGTGAAGTGATAGGGAATGTGAGAAATTATAGCGCTTGCTTGCATACGAATTTTCTTTGTGTCGCGTTCGCATATTCATTAGGCTGTATGAAAAAAAAAAAAAAGGTGCGTAATACATTGTCTGCAACCGATTCCGCCACTCGCCACTGACTATACACTATCAGTCGAGCCCTGCCCACCTTCTGCATCACTGACGTTGCGTATTTCCTTGCGCACTTTTGTATGCTGCACCTATAGGCGTACTTTGGCAGCCGCTCTCCCATAGCGGCAGCTACAGTTCTTGTCACAGTCTAGCAATGATATCCTGCGCTCTGTACAAAACACAGAGCGTCACCACTGCTTAACAACACGCTGTTTACGACTCCTTTATACCTCTTTCCAAGCAACTCGCTGCAGTCAGACCCCCGTTCTTCAAAATGACGTAGAGATTCATCACATTCGAACCCGTTTTTCGTTATATCATTTCCTGCAAGGAATGTTCAAGGCTCAAGTGCAATTGTTTTTGTACTTTGTGTGGCAAAATAAACCAAACTTCAAACTTCAAACTTAAACACTGACTTCCGGTGTTGTTCTCGTGACGTTCACCGGTGAGCGACAACAATGCATGTGTGCATACTTAGGTCTCGCAGTAGTGTGTAGAAATGACTCGGTGAATTACAATAATTTAGTAAAGGTTATTTCCTTGCGTACGCTTACTCGCATAGAATGATTGGATGAAGTTGTAAAACTAGCACGCCGATGAAATGAATGATTTTGGTCATAATATTATCAACTTCGCTTACGAACCACATAAAAAGTCACAGTTTCACCGCAAGGGCGAAGCAATGAATGCGATAGCAAGAAATTGAAAGAAGTTACACGATGAAAGGCTGATGACTCTGGGCTCAGAACATAGGCCTCTTCGATTGCAATGCATACAATCAGAGAAAGAAGAAAATATATACGTAAACTATGAATTGGTAGCAGGCGCAAGTATACCATATATGCCAGTTATTTTAGGTTTTATAAGAACAAGAAAGCTAAAAAAACTGAATCTATTCTACAATGCTAAAAAAAATGTAGTGAGTTCTCAGCGTGGGGGCGTCTATTTTTAGGAACAGTTGACGCAATATGAACGAAGTAAGTTAACCCAAACGCGCATGGTCAGTTGACGCGCTGAGTCATGGATATGCGTTTTCTATTTAGGAGAACATGCGACCGACGTCAGCAATCAAGAAAGGATACGTGTGTAGGCCTGTCAAGTCATTGTAGAATCTATTTATGGAAGCGCTCGGACCTCTATGCTTGCGTCACTCGTCAGCCCCTGACATGTTAGGGCAGCAGCAGTCACGAAACAAACACATCTCTTCCTGCCCTGTGACGTCAATTGTTTCAGTGCATGGGGCATTGATATGTGCATGAGCTGCGGCTTTGGATGGATTACAGCAGGTATCTGCAACAACTAAGAATATTTAAAAAATTAGGGTTCAAGGCTAAGTTTCATAGCAGTTGCGGATGTTTGAATATGTGTGATAATTATTGCGCTAATAATGAGAAAATCACAATAATTCATTATTATTAATTACATGCATTAAAACTTCTTAAATTAGAACAATTCACATCAAGTTTACATTTCGCGATGGTATAGCAAAACTTTTACATCTCATTTCTGAAATTCTGCGAATGTATGATGTAACCACACTTTCTTCCTGCTTTTATGGGTTATACGGTGTTTCTTAGCGGATTTTCCCGAAAACTTTGGTTTCGGGAGTCAGGTACTGTTCAAGGTACTGTCAGGTACTGTTCAAGGCACATTTCTTTTTGCTAAAAATACCGTTCGTAGCTCCACTAGACAGATATGGGACCTTGAATGATGCGCGACGCATTGACGGCGTAAATAAGTTTTTCACGCTGCCTTTCTTTTTCCCGCAACACGCAAAAACATTACTTGGAACATCACTACATATCGGTGTGGATTGGAATATCTTTTTTATCTGGGTGATACGATGCAAGGCACATACTTAAAAAAAAAAAGAAAAGCTAACAGGGTCTCTTATGCACTCACCTAAGACGACTCGAAGGCGAAAGCCACCCTCTTTTTCTTCTCAGTCGACGTAATAGTCCTGCCCCACCGCCCTCCGGAACCTTTCTGCACCTAACATGGTTTTCCATCGCCTCCAGGATCGGAGGCACCTCACCTGGTTTTGCACTGCCTCCGTGATTTTGCACTGCCCGCCTTTGACCAAGCTATGATGTCATGTGGTGATGCTAAGTCACGGGAAGTCACTGTGACGTCACGATGACGTCATATCACAGATTTTGGCGATATGTGGCGTCATAATGACGTCGTATGATGACGTCATCACGTGGTGATGGTGTTTTGCATCGCTCGTGTTGACGCCGCCGACGGGAAACGCCGACGCGGGACGCCGGTCAATTTTCGCGTTTGATCAGGCATCTAAGGCTTTCGCCTTGAAATTAAAAAAAAAAAGAAACATTTATTTTCCATTTCGTTTACTGCGCTCATCGCTCGTGACCAGACAGTTCAATTCGCCCTGTAGCTCACCGTCTTACTGAACGAAAAAGAGGCCCCAAATAAACACATGTAGCCCTGTGTGACGTAGACGAAGCGGCAGAGCGTCAGCCAACAGACACAGTCCTCCGGAACTCTTGGTTTAACTATCTTCAGCAAAGAGGCGCAAGGTGAATAAGTATTATCAATGGTTAAGCTCTATGTGCATGTACTTCTATTCCTCAACTGCGATCTAAAGTAGCGAACTCAACAGTGCCAAAACTAATGCTTGCCATACTTAGACTGTATGGGGCGCGCACACAGACAGGGACACAAGAAGGAAACCACGCGAACAACACAAGCGCTGCTTGTGTTGTTCGCGTGGTTTCCTTCTTGTGTCCCTGTCTGTGTGCGCGCCCCATACAGTCTAAAATATGAACCAATAACAAACAAGCCCAATTAGCCGTGCTTATGTAATGCTTGCCAATTTATTGTTATCTTGGCAATTTACCAAGACCGGATCGCGAGAATATTCGATTCACTATTCGGATATTCGCGCACGCCTAGGATCGAATATTCGCGTACACTTAAAGGTCAGTGACATCAGAAAAATCCTGCCGAGTCAAACATCGAAGTGTGCGAGGCGCTGTGGAAGGCGAAAGTCGCACCGTAATCGTTTGAAGCGGCATTTGCAGCTTGCCTCTAAAATGCCTCTTTAAGACGCGAGAAAGACCCGCCGAGACATCGTAAAAAGCGGAGGGGTCGTTCGTGTAAACCGCGGGAGAAAGTGGGTAGGCACTTAAGAAAGATAAAGCGCGGCGGATATATATCTCAGCTCACTCCATGCGGGGTATCACAGATATAGACCCGGTAACGTAATTGCTTCCGTCAGTATCGGCGGCGTACGCGAGACATGTCGGGCAGCCAACAAAAGACACTTATGCAGCCAACGAGAGGCCGGAAGAAGCTTTGCTTCTACAGCCGTGACGCACTCAACTGAAGAAAAGCCCGTTAGTCTTCCGCTATGCAAACAGCGCGGAACAAAACGGGCGGGGGGAAGGCAGAGTACAGTATAACGTTGGTAAAACGTGTCGTCGGCTTCAACGAACCGGGTATTTATCCGCGGAGACAGCGGCGATTTTTCTTGCGGCCTGGCTGCGCACGGCTGATGCCCAATATCGCTGCTGCTTTCGCCTTTGCCACTGGAAAGCGTTTAAGCGTAAACGGGCGAGAGATAGCGACGGGGAGATGCTACGAGGCTTCGAGCATCTTTTGCTTTGCTTTTGTTTTGTGCACCTGTTAGATCGACCCTAAGCTGTTTTGCCTCTCGTTTTCCTTTGCAGCGAACGAGTCTACGAGCTCCGTTTCCCTGATTAAAACTATGCAGTACGGCTAAAGGTTGTGCGCATAGCGTGCTGACGAGGGAACGAGCGGCGACGCACGAACTAATGGCACCAGTTGCATACAGCTAACGGATTTCATTTTTAACGCGTGGCTCAAACTGGCGGCGTCATAGTGAAGCTGTTCGGGTACAGCACGTGTTGAACACTGAAGACACGCGAACAGTGTTGACCGTTTCGGAACAACGTGTTTAAGACCGCCAGCATGGAGATTAGAGCATGGCATCTTCATACGCGTGTATGGTCATGCGAAGTGTCTTACATAAAATGCGTTGAAATCCGAGACAAGGGCGTCCAGTTTGTCGCTATGCTCGCCGTAATAACTTTCTATCAAGAAATCGGCATCTGTCTAGAAGGACTCCTGCTTGCGTGTTTTCTTGATTAATGGGGTTAACTGCTTCTTATGGCTGAAAAACTTTTCCGAATAGACTTGAATGATGGCGTATAGACATAAAAAACAAAACAAAACAAAAAAAAACAATGTACGGGGAGCAATTCACAGGCGTCCTTGTTGCTTCCTGTCTGTTGCTCTGTAGCTCACGCTATACAGACTCAGTCATGGAGCAGAAACCAATCAAAACATTTGCCATCCAACTTTAACATTTCATCCCGCGTTGCCACAATCCGATCCTTAAAACTGTAGACCGTCATCCATGGATCAAGTTGTCGCTTGTTGAACAGATAGCGACACTAATTACTCAAAACACGTATTTCGTGAGGCTACATGGTCTGCGATAACTTTAAAACAGTGCACTACAGGTTGAAATCATGACGTCGAGGCTTGCAAATGCTGCACACAATTCACGAGCTGTGTGTACCGCGCACGGGAGCATGGCCCCGGGACAAACGACGAAACGGGCCAATCCTGCGGAAAATCGATAACGCGCAGTTTGGACGCTCCGATGGACCGTCCTCCCCCCTAACTTCCCCGTCTCTCTCGCGGAAGCTTTGCGTTGTAGGAA
Organism: Rhipicephalus sanguineus; assembly: GCF_013339695.2. Taxonomy (NCBI): domain Eukaryota; kingdom Metazoa; phylum Arthropoda; class Arachnida; order Ixodida; family Ixodidae; genus Rhipicephalus; species Rhipicephalus sanguineus. The sequence continues at coordinate 115,338,767 of NC_051180.1, forward strand.
GAGAGAAAAAAAAAGGTCTCACGACTGCGCAGCAAGACACGCACACGCAGGTGAACGTATGTACAAAAAATGCACGGGTAGACCCGGCGCCATAGCTGCTTATGTTCAGCTTACGAAGAAATCTGGAATGCAAAGTGTCCCCCCTCCGACTGAGAGATAACTGGGACCGGTGACGGGCCTGCTAATACGAAATGCAAAGCTGCTTTGGCGACGCTCCGTTTTCGCTGCTCGGAGGGGCTTTTGGAACGGTAAGCGTGTAGCAGACAAAAAATAACGCGTGTTCTTCGAAAACCTGCTCTTCCGGCAGGCTTTTCGCATTCTTCGCCGTGGGCTGATCACACCGATTGGATTTGCCCAGGCCGTAAAAAAAAGGAGACATGGACGCAAAAATACAAAAACAAGATGCAAATGAAGACGTGGAACAGAACCAGAGCTTAGATTCACCACGCATTTCCTTTACTGTAGATATACGAGCTGCCTTTGATTGGATGGCATGTCTGTTCTCGTTTGGTCAGTGTCACAACTGTCAATCACGTGTTATTGCTCATATTGAACCACCGATAGAAAAAACAAAGCAAGAAAATCATAGGTAATAATAATACGTGGGGTTCTACGTGCAGAAACCTCGATATGATTATGAAGCCTTTCATAGTGCAGGGATCCGGAAATTTTGACTGTCTGGTGTTCTTTAACGTGCACTACCATCGTACAGTACACAGCCCTCTAGAATTGCGCCTAAATCGAAACGCGACCGCCGCGGCCGGGATCGAACCTGCGACTTTCGGGTAAGCAACCGAGCACCGTAACCACTGTACCACCGAGCGGACCTAAATCGAAGGTAGGGACATTGATCTCATGAACGTCCGGTTCGCTACCCTACACTGTGGGTAAACCAATAAAAAGCGAAGAAAAGAAGAGAGAAAGAGTGTAGTACTGTTATGGCTCACAGTAGGACACACATCAGAATCACAAACGATCACTGAGGCCACTAACAGCTTTCTGTGTCGGTGATCAACCTGGCTGGCGCTGTTATTGAGTGTATTATACGATCGCACGTAGCTGTGAGTCTGAGAACAAATGATGTAAACTTTATCATTAATTATACCAGGGGTCTCAAACACGCGGCCCGGCTCACACATGACTTTCTTCGTAGCATATATTTTTATTTTTCTAAAAAAGTATGTTCATAAGCTACACGGACGTAACTGCCTCAAAAAAATTTTTTTAGCTATCCCATGCGGTCACCATGGTTTAACACATAACCGCGGAGCAAAAGCTCTATATTTCGGAATAGGTGTCCAGATTTCCGTCATTCTGGAGGTCAGTGTCGACATGTTTTCGAAACCTGGCATCAAATTCCCTCCAGAAATGATATATATTTATAGGAGATATCGCCTCCCCCCCCCCCTTCCTTCCCTGCTTCAACCTTTTTCACTGTTCCGGCCCTTTCGGGAGACTAAATTTCGTGATTGCCGCCCGCTCGCTGAAGTGCGTTTCAGACCCCTGATCTGTATGATGAAAATATCATCCGAAGAGGATTGGATATAGCGACGTGGACAGAGTTTACCAAGCCACTTAAGTCTGACGACAACTGGCTTCACAACATGCAACATAGGAAATTCGGAGCATTGCAAAATCCTGAAGTTATAGCAAAGGAGAACATTTCCTCATCCTCCACAGCTTTGTAATATCGAAAGCGTTTCAGATATCCCGTAACAGGACCCCAATGTAGTATGTGCGGAAACACTGTCGTTTGTGAATCTTCGACTATACGAACGTTCTTACCGCTCTGTGCGAATAATACTGAGGTAGTCTGGTTAAGTGCTGTCACAAAATGCGCGCACTGGGCTCAACGGTGGTAGCGTGAGCTGGACCCCGTCACAGAGCGCCCGCTGGTGGGGGAATAAACTACCGCTTTTCCGTGTACCAGAAGACCGGTTCCGTTACTGACGAGTGACGACAGACAGATGACGAGGGAGAAGGGGAGCGGCGAAAGTGCCGCAGTGAGGTACAGATTTCATTGAACGCTGGTAGCGTGTGGACGTGGTGTTGGAGGTCAGGCAAAACGGTGGCCGGCAGCCTGACTTCGTAGTCGAACCCGCGGCTCGGGTTCGGGCAATCTTCGGCAGCAGCGTGTAACTCGAGTACGTGCTCAACCTCGACCAGCGGCGTAAGTCACAGAAGCAGCAGCCCGGAGCCCGCCAGCTCGGACCTTCGACGAGGCATCCACACTCCTCTCTCGTCGGGACTTTCTCAATCGTGTCACATCCATTGTTTGTTTATTCATCGCGAGTTATTTTGGTTGTGTATATGTTGGCAGTGTGTTCATGTGCTTAATGTCGAGTGTATTTTTTATGTGAGCTGGGTAGTTGGGGTATTTTTTTTGGAGGGGGGGGGGGGGGGTTAGCCACCACGTGGTGCGCGTTGTGTGTCGCGTAAAGGCAGCGAGGCTTGTCGCACGTAGTCTGTGTATTCTTGTTGGTCTCGCTTGCTTTTAGATCACTGTATTAAATTGGGCATTTGTTTGTATGTACCCTGTCTCCCGGCTCTTGCCCCTGGCCCGCGTTCGATCAGGCGTGGTAGACTTGTCGCCGGTCACAATCGAACCACTTACGTGCATGCGGGGTGGGTCGGTTGTCTATCCACCTCCTCCAAACGAAGAGTGCGGGTCTCATAGAAATATTACCTACCAATCCCTGACAAGTGCCCTTGCTAAATACAGCTTCGCATATTTCGTAGGGAGGTTCGAATGGACTGAAGTAGGTGCAGTGCAAAAGATACGAGGCATGAAACCGAACGAAAATACAACAACAAAAAGGTAACAATACAAATAAAAAGAGGGGTTTAACGTCCCGGAAGTGTTTCCTTGCCGTCTTTGGAAAACTATATGAGTGCTTACAAATTTCGAATTTAGTGAGATGAGGCGTGATATTTGTAATGCTACAAGAACATCTGAAACAATAAACACGATGATTAGAAACTCCGTGCGCGAACCATCATTCCTCTGAAGGTTAATATAACCAGTTGGCTCTATATTCCGATTATAGGTGAATGATTGCAGTGTTGCAGCTATATCTAGTAAATAGTTTCAAAGAAACTCTATGCTTGGCACAGATGAATGCAGGACCTCTCTATGAAGAAGCATATGGCGCCCCCATTGGCATTTAGTGTGGGCAAAATAAAACCTGTACAATCTTTATACTTGCGCGAATTCGTTTGAAATACAGTATTTCGAAGTAACGCGTGCGGCACCGCAAATTACATGCGATAGTTAAGGTTGCAGGCGGTGACCAATGCGAATTTATTTGGGCTCGTTTGCTGTTTTCGCCTCCTTTAAGAAAGTATGGACCGAATTCACAAGTCTTCTCTTTCGTAAGTGCGTTTTCCAATTGGTCAACCGGCTTCATTAATGACATGTCCCGCATCGTGATTGGCTAAACCTATTATCTTACGAAAAAATTAACGTAAGACGTTTTTGTGCATACAGATTTATGTATTTTAATTGCCAAGAGCCGGACTCAAGCGTCCACATCATGTTTGTCTGCCTTTTCATATCGTATCCGGCCGCAGTGCTGAGCAATTGAGGCAAAATGTGGCTGGGACGTTTAAGTCTCCCATCGTGAAAAACCTCCTCGCTCTTTTAAACTCTCTCTTTCTCTCTAGCACGCGCGCTTTTGCGCACGTATTGAATCAAGATACGTTGAAGACGCCGCCGTGCCATTTATACGGACATGCTTCTGAGCAAGAAAAGGCGAACCGAAAATATAGTGAATTATCAAGAATAACAAATAACACCGTCAGTAGCCCGCAAACGAGCACATGAAGAAGAATTACATTCGATTTTTTTTTATATTCGCGCGCGAGCGTTGAGCGCTACGTGGAAGCGCGCGAAGTTGGGGGCGGGGTCTCTTCGTGCGGAAGAACTCAAGGCGATGAAGTGCGAAGAAAGCGCTTCCGGCTGTCTGCGTAAAAAAACAAAAAAAAAACTGATTGAGTGAGATCTCACTGCGGTGAGAAAGAAAGAAAGAAAGAAAGAAAGAAAGAAAGAAAGAAAGAAAGAAAGAAAGAAAGAAAGAAAGAAAGAAAGAAAGATAAAAGGCAAATGTAATGATAATGACGATAAGGTAACCGAAATATGAAGCAAGAAAAGGTGTGGTATATGTGCGGCTGGATCGAAAGTTGAGGCGAAGGGAGGGTTGTACAACGGTGGAAAACGAAATGCGGCGCTACCGTTCTTTTACGGGAAGCTGAATCCCAAAGGCGGTCATGCACAGTACAGGAACGCGCAGGTTTTTCGGTACAGGGACAATACAGGTGAAATATAGGACTTCTACTATTTCTGCATAGTGACCTGTATCTTGCTCTATATCATGTGGCTACCTACTACGGCAGCACACAGTAAAGTGCAGGTAGAATTCGTTAACCTGTAGTACACCTGTGCGGGAACCTGTGGCTGTATTTTATGTCACTCCCTTCAACGGATACATACAGGAGTAATGCAGGAATTTTTAGTACTTCTGCACAGGCACATGAGAGGTTCCCACATGAACCTTCATTCTCCTGCATGTATTGCACATGGCTCCCTGCTACAGGCACTCAGATGTTCCTGTAGAAGAACAACACAGGTTCGTGTACACGCCTCCCATATATAGAGGCGCCTGTGTGTTCCACTATTGTGCAATGCTACAATACATAGAATACAAGAATCCTAAATGCTGGATAGCGTGGATACGACACAGGGCAGAGGAAGGACACTGTTGCAGAGGACAAGCGCTTGTCCTGCGCATCAGTGTTCTTTCTATGTCCTGTGTCGAATCCACGCTATCCAGCATTTAAGATTATGAGCCAACTAGCTCAGCAACAAACTTTGTTAAGGCATACAAGAGTGTTCACAGTGCGGGAGCCCACTACACAAGAAGAAGTATTGAGTGTCTCATTTCGCCTCTGTATTCCAGAAACGTATTGAAGGACCCTGATATAGTACAGACAGAGCATACATACGCAGGGTAAACTGCCATTTATAAAGGAGGCGGCGCCGCAGCGTGTCAGATACGGTATGCGGCATGTATACCGGCATATACGGTATGCATATACACTTCGCGTTGCGTTGGTAGCAGAAAGGCGACGTTAGCGGCGCGTACGGGAAAAAAGGCGTCGCATACGACGGCCCGCGGCGCAGTAATCACGTTGCCACCATAGTGACTGCATTCGCACGCAAGCGTGCGGCCGTGCACGATGGCGTGCGTGGCAGTGGAGGAGAACGGTTCGCAGATCGCGCGGAATATTGATTCGCTCGGCGAGGTCTGCAGTAAGGGGATAAGGGAGTACTCGAATTACAGCTTCTCGCGCGTGTGTGTATGTGTGTATTTATTTGAATGCCGGTAAAAGGGGGGAAATGTACGAGATGTCTAAATGAGGTACGTATACGCAAAAAAGCCAGCAATTTGTAGCCAAAACGCAGAAGGTGCGCCAGAAGGGTCTTTTGATGAAGACTTTGGCTCTTTATTGAGCAGAAATGTGATGGTTGCAATGCATAAATTTGACCACTAAAGTTGTATTTTTGGCTTCGAACGGCTTTTCGAACTCAAGTTTTCCATTTTCAACGAAATATCGCGTTAGCAACGCAACAACTCGCTATAATGACTGATGTGAACAAATACTTACTACGCGTTCTCTCTATGTATGTATACATATAAAGAATAGCGCAAAGAACACGAGGACGTAGAAGAACAGACACACACAGAGCGCTACCTGCGTGTCTGTACGTGCAAAATGTTACACCAATAAGCCCAAATTTCTGTGCTGCTTACTATGCATATTAGGTTAATTGTTTTGTCAGTTAGCCGTTTGTTTAATGTATGAATATTATTGTTGTTTTTCTTCTGCTATGTAGTAACTGAGGCATAAGCGTAACCGAGATACACTGCATTATTTTCGAAGAAACTCATGCCTTGCACAATAAGACTGGGTGAATTCATAGTGTCTGTAGAAAAAACAAAAAAAAACAAAAAACAACAGATGGGGGTTTGAATAGTTGGAAAAGAAGAACGTGTTATTGCGATCGGCGAGCCACCCTTTGCCGCGGGGCGCCGGGACGGAATAAAGGTAGCCGCCGCCTCACTTTGTGGAGATAAGGAAGAGCGCGAAGACGCCCGGCTATTTCTCATGCACCAGGAGGTGCATGGTTGCAATTGCTCGAAACAACACCATTGTCGCTGGTGCCGGAGCGGAAATGCGACACATGGCGCCTTTGTGCCCCAGGAAAGGCCGCGACTCCGCGTGTCCGCCGAAGACGGACCTCGGACCACGGCGCTGTGCGTCTCTGGCTGGTAGGCCGTCTGCGCTCAAATCAGCGCCAGCTGCCCAGACACATACCGTTAGATTTGCCATGCCTGCGGCCGCCGTTCGACAGCATGGGTGGTCGGCTCGAGCAGCGAGACGAGGGACTCACCATACGCCGCATGCTGGAGGCATCTTTTCCCAGATGCAACATCGTTGCGAGAACAATACGCGTGTTTGGGTTGTGTGTGTGTGTGTGTGTGCTGGGGGCGGTGCCAGCAAAGTGACCCGCAGGATTCGTCACCTGATTGGATGGAAACGTCGTCCCCTGTTTCCCTAGGTCGGGCATCTAGGGACCGCTAAGGGGGTGAAAGACACAAGCGGATGCATGAGAATGACATTCTGGAACGAACTGTCAAACTGTACAAATGTAAATAAACCTCCTGTACGCTTCTTCAGCTCCTCAGTCCGGTTCCCTCCAACAGCAGCTCTTCTTGGAGACGAGGTTTGCGACGCGAGGAAACCAGCGCAGTCGGGAGAGCCTCAAAATTCCAACAGTGTTAATAGGTTCCGCCGCAGGGAAATTTGAAGTCCCACGCACGAAAATTGGACAACAGAGCAAAGTACGCTTCTCCAACATTATTTCACATTAAAAATTAAGGCTGAAATGTATTCTAGCGTACAAAATGTCTTGACTGATTGAGGTTCCCGTCTGCAGAACTATACTGTTATTTGAAAATGACAAAAAAAAAAGAAAACACGTTCACCACGATGTCTTGGACTCGTCTTACGTTGTTCTGAGTGCTATCAATTACTGACGAGTTCACATTAGCCCTAAAAAAATTCAGTCAGTGCTGACGTATTGTTGGCTTTACTTCCCTTTTTAGGCTTGTGTAAAATAGTTTCTTTCTAATGTCGGTTTGTCGCGGCCACTGCAAGAAAGGGCGTATAGCCTCGGAATAACAGCCTCCTTCGACTTGGCCCCTTTTCGCAATATTTCGTCATGAACGAATAAATGAAATGAGCCCGAGTCGTCGAGCCCTTATAAACATAGATTTAGACAGTCTATAGAGTATCTAAACCCATTTTTTAGACAATCTGTAGATTGTATAAATCTATTTTGTAAGCGAGGCCACAAAGCCCTCGACAGCGACGTCCTTCCTAGTCAACAATGAAGATTACACCTATGCGAAAATAATTGAAAGCTAGATTTTTACATTCGGTATAGTTCTGTGCTGTGATACCGTTCTAATAATATCTGGGGTTTAACGTCCCAAAACCACCATATGATTATGAGAGACGCCGTAGTGGAGGGCTCCGAAAATTTCGACCACCTGGGGTTCTTTAACGTGCACCTAAATCTAAGTACACGGGCCTCAAACATTTTCGCCTCCATCGAAAATGCAGCCGCCGCGGCCGGGATTCGATCCCGCGACCTTCGGGTCAGCAGTCGAGCGCCATAACCACTAGACCACCGTGGCGGTGGTCTGGTCAAGTGAGTTCTGGTCCGTTCTGGTCAAGTGAGTGCTACGGTTGTAAAATCAGCGTAAATGCACTCACAGCAGATGTCCAATGTTGATTTGGGAAATGGATCGCCAACGCTGCTGCTTCATTACATTTCCACCTGAGCGTCCGAGAGTGAGAGAGGGGCATTGTGGTGGCGCTTTCTCACTTACCACAACACAAGCCATTCATTGTGAACTATCATGTGTTATGCCGGAATGCTTCTAAAAAGCGCATAAACCTACATATAGTCCACTAGCCCGACGATCGAATTGTGAACTCTTATATATAACGACAGGAGGTAATGTGTACAAGAGAGGTGAAAATGGTAAGATACCATTCAGATCAGTATTTTCGATGATAAGAAAACCGGTAGTTAAAAGGCAGCGGGGACGCCGATTAAACAACTCGTGCACCCGGAAGCAAAGATACAGCGAGCGTCGGATAACTGCGACGGTTTTATATACGTGCTTACTTTTATCACGCACGCGTTTAGCCAAGCAGGAAGCAAGGGCGCTTTCGCGGGAACGGAACATCTGCTCATGTGCAAAACGAAAACGGGAAGGTACAAGATAATAGAGCTTAACAACGTAGCGACGTCGATTCCAATCTGATGAAACGGGGGAACGAAAGAGTTTCGCCTCTGTACTGGTTGCTGAACGAAAATAATAAGAACAAAGACAAAAGCTATTACAACAACATCACAAGGGGGAGCTCACTGAGTTAGAAGTATTAAAATTAAACCTAAAGGGGAAAAGAATTTTGGTTGTTTTGTTGGCGTTGGTGTTTTTGAGGTCACCTTCCGCGTACGCGCTACAGAAAAGAAAAAAGAAAAAAAAGGAAAAGTTTGCTGCCGGCTTTCGAGAGACTATACAGAGCTCGTCTTGCGACCTCTGTATAATGAGATCAGGCCGCAGCAGGGTCAATACAAGCCAGGCCAAGCCTGGCCGAGCGAAATGAGAACGGTGATGCAGTGGAGAAGAAGAAGGCGGCACGGTTGCGGTGTTGTGCGTTGATCCGTTTGAAAGAAATAATAAGGAAGAAAATGAGACCGTAACGGCCAGAATGGAACGGACGAGAAAGATTGACGCTGGCAACAACACTGCAGCAATGTGCTACGCTTTAGCGCGCAACTACAACACACACGAATAGAACAAATGGCGGGAGCTTGCATACCATATATAGCATGAAATTCGCTTCGATGGCCGTGTAATAGCCGTTTTCTAACAGCCTCATATGTTACCCTTTCTTTTCCAGCAGAAACATGTATACAATCGCGGATCATTCAATGCACAAAGGATTAGGAAAAGAAGAAAGCAAGAAAATAAATAAATAAATAAACAGCAAGGCAATGAATGGAGTTACATGACAGCGAAGCAAGTGCGTAGAATTCTTTAGGCTCTGAGGAATTTTTCGTTACCGTGTGTTATGCCCGTAGAGCCATATGCCATAAAGAATCTCCGTAGTAAGCTTAAGTTATAGGAAGCTAGTCTGAGCTAACTATCACACCCATGCAGCAGCCTTGCCATATGTGTGTGCATATGTGTGTGCGCGTGTACGAGCGCGTGTATGAGCGTGTGCGTACACGTGCATCTGGGAATGGTTAAGTGGTACTTACTTATTTAGATTGCAACGTTGTTGTCCGTCTGCCTAACGAAAGGCGATGCATAGAGTGTGCTTTATACTGCGTTGCAGCAACAGCAAGGATGCACTGAACAGACATCATGTTGTGCGGTTGTGTCTTTGACCTCGAATATTGTGTGATCCCCAATTTAAATCTACGAAAACTGGCCAATGGAATAGTCAACTGCAACAACACTCGCTTGTTACACTAATTGTCGTTGGCCGTATCACATGTTTATCCCTTTTCAGTTTATTCCCCTAGTTTGCACATAGGCTACATCGTATTTTAAGAGAGAAGTAACAAACCAGACTTAGCAAGCATCAATAACCAGTATTAAAAAAAAAAATTCTGTGGTTTCACGTGAACAATGGTATGATTGCGAGTCACTCCATAGTAGAAGACTACGGATTCACTTTGAGGGCTCTTTAACGTGCACCTGTATAAGCAATGTAAAGCGGGTGTTTCTACATTCGCGCCCCATCGAAATGGGGCCGCCGTTGCCGGGGATCGAACCCTCACCATCGATCGTAATTTGCTTTGCACGGCGGGCGACAGCTGCTATTCAAACACAATAACTCGAATTATTACTATTATTATTTTATTACTTGAATTGCATACACAGATACACAAGGCCACAGAGGAAAGAGGGCGAGAGCAAGCTAACAACTGTCACCTAGAGGGGCACGACGCCTGCCTCATGCTCTTTCGGGAGGAGGGAAGAGATAGAGGAAAGGAAGATAGGAGGAGAGAAAGAAGAAAGAAGATAGGGGAGTAACGAAAAGAAACTTACGACGACTTGGAATGCAAGAAAATGCGAGAAAACCATGGCATCCCATTGACATATCGGCACACGTGTATGGGGGTCTTCGTCTTCACTTCACGTTCAGTGACCAAGGTGTTTACTACGAAATTAAATTGGTGTTTCGAAAGTTATATACGTTAGTCTAGGCTCTAAACTATAATTTTCTCAGTACTCCTGCTTTTTTGTTATATACAGGTTAAAGGTAGAACCCTTCTCCTTACCACTCATATCTCGAAGGTGCAGTGGTGGAACGGCGGGGAGAGCGACTTCAAAATGCGAAAATAAAACATCGCGAATATTCACAAAGTTATCGTATACGTTTACACATTACCGAAAGAACGCGAGTTGTTTCAACTCTGTACAGAAACGCTTTAAAGGATGAACTACAGCGATGCCTTTGCCAGAGCCTTTCTTTCCTCTCTGCAATCTAAACTTACTTCCTTAAAAGAAACCTATATAAAAAATAAAATAAATAAAGCAAGAAGGAGCGAACAAATGAAAAAACGAAAAAAAAAAAACCACAGCGTATGAGTCACGGTGCAAAAAAATAAATAAATTAGAAGGGTACTAAAGGGGATGGAAGCGCTATTCTAAGCGGTATTCTCAGTTGCGTGAACAAGAAATAAAAAAAAAGAAAGAAATAAAGACGCGCTCATATCGCGTCATCGTTTTTCTCGAGGAACTGAGACGCGTTGCACAAGGCCCTCGGTTAAGGAGAGCGGAGAGTAACTGTAAATGAACGCGATAAAGCAGAACGGCCGGAAGGAACACTTACCGAAGACACTAGCGTAAAAGAGAGACGAGAGAGAGACAGAGAGAATCTGGGACAAACTGGCGGTATGCAGAAAGGATAAGGAGCGCGATTCGGCGATCTTCAACTTGCGGCGGCTTTCGTGAACCGACAATAATAAAAAAAGATTTAAAAACAGCGATTTTTTTTTTTGCCGAGTCATTTTAAACGCGTGGCGCTGCGCGCGAAGTGTATATGAAAGCAAATACACTTGAATGAATGCCTCCCGAAACACCGGCAACGCGAGTGTGCTCTTCGCGACTTCGCGAAGCACCCGCCGGCGGACGAAATTATATATTCTTTGATATATACACCGAGCACGAGGTACGCGCATACTCCTTCTTCGTGTACACCGACCGGCACGCATTCCACAAGCAAGTGAGGGTGAAACGGATTCCAGAGGTCTGAGCTTGCATCGTAGAGCGTCGCGGCCGCGCTGCAGCACCGTGCGACTGCTGAGAGAGTTGGAAGTAAAAAAATAATATATAATACGGAGGTAGAGAGCACGGCAAGACGGAAGACTTTCTCGAAGAGCTAAAAGACCGGGCTGCACCCCGCTTAACTGACTAACTGACCAAGGACTGGGTTCGTGCGCGGTGTTACGCTACGCAGGAACGAAGCCCAGGCGAGTCATACCGCAGCTCGAGAGAAGTTCCGACGGCAGGCATTCCAGTTCGAGGAAATACCGTTCCGCCTTCGCGCGAGGCGCTCGCCGAGAGCTGAGCGGAATACCGACCACGGTGGAGAGAGAGAAATGGGAGAGAGGGTATGCAAATGAGGAGAACATAAGTAACGCGTAAGTGAGGGGAAGAAAACAAAAATTAAATGAAAGACAGCTGCTGCGGTCGAGCAAAGCGAGGTGCAGTGCGGAAACCGGATCTCTGTAACGCGGCGGCGAAACACACACACACACACACACACACACACACACACACACACACACACACACACACACACACACACACACACACACACACACACACACACACACACACACACACACACACACACACACACATATATATATATAAACACGAAGTGAACACCCTATGTGCACGTAACCTGACTGGAGTGTTCGAATTTCCTGCGGCTGAGCGACTTTGTGCGGACGCGTAATTTAAAGAAAACAAGTTCTGGAGCGAAACAATGACGTAGACTGGAGCTTATGCACTTCGATCTTGTTAAAAGCGATTAAGCACTAATGTTTTTTTGGTATTTGAACTGCCTTTCCAGAGAAGGAGGAAATAATAGAACGATGAAAAAAAGTGGCCTCTGTACAGATAAAATGACACGCGGGCGTGTGTAAGTTAAAGGGCCCCAAACCAATCTGAGTTCAAAGACGAGAGAGTGGTTTCCTTCTTGCCTTCACTACCCTTTCTACAGGCACTATCTCCTTCTCGCCACTTATTTCTTCATAATCACGTGGAAAAAGTCAGCACTAAGCGTTGAGCCTATATCAGCGTTTCGCGCTTTTCGGCTACGCGCTGTTACCTCCGCTGGCGCAGTCGAAGATGCACAAAACGAAATGAAATAGCTTGATCGCGCACGATAGTGACGCGATACAATGCAGAACGGGCGTGACACTGCATGGAAATGCAGAATACCAGACAACTGACAACTGATATCCCTCGCATATGGCCAATCGAGGGCTTCTTTCCCAATGACGTCACGTTAAGAGCCAGCTGGCGTCACGAATGTTGCCGAAAAGACGCGAAGCGCCAGAAGAGAATAACGCGCTGGTTTGTATTTTCGGAGGTCTGTTCTAGGGGCCCTTTAGGGGGTGTATTCAGAAGTGCTTTTCGCGTATTCACAACGCGTCGTATGCTACCATAGAGTAAGGGATAAATAAGGAAAAAAGAGAAGAAGAAATAAAGAATACGAGGTTGCAGAAAGGGGATGCAGCAACGTAAGGCCCCGCTACGTGTATGTGTGAAAATATAAGGAGCATGGTCGATTTTCCAATTTCGGCTGACACCCGCACGTTTTACTTGATCAGCGCTCGTTCGGGTTAAAGTTTTAAACGCTTGCCGCAGGCCTACGTACAAATCGCTGCCTTGAAAATATCAATAATAAATTGAGCTTGCCGCGAGCGCATTACTCAGTTGGGCGCAATTTCGCGCTTATGCGGCATAAAAGTCGTTAATCATGAGGGGCTCTCGGGAAGCTGGCGGTAATCAAGGCAAAAGGCAGATTGCAATCGACATAAAAAGAAAAAAGAAAAAAAAGCAAATATGAAAGCTTCCTGCTGTATTTTTTGGCCTGTATTGAGTAGAGTTCGAACTATCAATTAAAAAAAAAAACATGATTGCCTTAAGAACTCGCAATTGCACTACGCTGCAGCACCACAGTTGGCTATGCTGGTTTCATGTGCAGGTAATATATGCTCGCATGAGTCGTTACAAATGTAATAATTAAGGCGCGCTTAAAAACACTAGAATGACGCAGGTTAAAAGCCTTGCACTCATTTCTCGCGAAAAGAATGTCGCACAAGGCTGACATCTTGAAGAGAAAAATAAAATTGTTTACAAAGGTCGCCTTGAATATTCAGTACGCAAGCAACAACATTCACTGGCGCTGTCGATCAGTTGCATCATTCTCTGGGTATCTCGACTGGTTACCGAATCTAGCAGTTGCCTAAGTATTATACGATCGTGATATTGTTGAGGCCGCTATAATCCGGAATGAATCAGCCCATTATACTTCGACGTTTCAGCACAGCAGTGAATATTTCTTTTAGTCGTTACACGGGGTACAGCTGGGCGTCGAAATGCATACGGTGAAAGCTTCAGAGTGTCCTAACTTATTTACTACAACAGCCTTTCTGCCAATCACTTTCTGTTTCGTTTTGAAGATGCATGTGTATGCGTGTCGTGACTACAATGTGGTCCTGTGCTTGCGGTACAGAAACCGAGAGTAGAACCTGGCGACTCTGTGGAAGTCCTTCTGGCTCGCTCAGTCCTTTACTTTGCTGCTGTACTGGGACGCGTAACGAGAGAATCCTTCACATTTGACATTACGTATGCTTTACTATATGCGTTAAATGTATACACCGAATATGTATACATGTAACGCGCTGCATGTTACACGTTTATGTCGGGTATCCCAAACTTGCTAATTTAACGTTTCACCATTTTGTTGTATGCACATCTGATGTGTATCGTATTTGTTGATGCTTCTCCCTTCGTTTCCTATGATACTGAAATAGCCCCCCCCCCCTTTTTTTTTTCATTACATTTAACAAAGAGAAAGTGTTGCTGCTTTCGTGCTTCCGTGTGCGTAACTGAGAGCCGCAGGGGACGTATTAGACAAGAAGGGGAAGAAACAACAGTGCTGATTTATGAGTGAATTCTTTATTAGTAAGGATACCCAAATACTTGAAGGCGACTGGCTTACACAATCTCGACTTTAGCTACGCTGCGCCATGATAGCGAAACATCTCTAGGCCCTTGCCTTCTTTCTCTATCTCTCCTCCACTTCCCATTCCCCTTCCCGCGACTCTTAGGGTAGCAAACGGGCAAAGTCGAGTTAACATCTGCCTTTTTCCCACTCATTCTCTCTCTTCAGCTTCGACAATCAGCTGTCATAATGGTGTACATGCAACAAGTTCGTACGCACGTTAAAGCTAAAGTCACCGTCGTTTCACTTCCGACATTCGACACGACTCGTGAGAGCGTTACCTCGCACCGCACTATACTTTGCACGTCTTAGGAGCTGAATTTTTCTAGCTCTGCTGACGACGAACGCACAACGGGGGAGGGGGGGGGGGGGACTGAGCGTCCGTCGCACTATACTCGGGTTTTCCCAGCCAGGTTCTCAGTTCCTGGTTTTCGTGCAGTGAAACGTCCGATTAACGCGAACAGCACTCTCCATTCGACAGTACACACGTGCCGGAAGATGCAATACAATGTCGGTTCCCACGGACATATCTTGAGGAACGGCGGGCGTCGCTGACGTCTATAGTGCCCGGAAAGAATGAACCCGTTCGTTGCCACGCGTGCAATTCGTACGAGGAGGACGGAAAGGAATGCCTGCAGTGTGAGCGAGGTTGTTGTGCTTCTCCTGTATCGAACAGGGTGCGTCAAGACAAAACGTCTGCCTTGAAGACAAGACGAGTTGTCGATACGTTGACTCCAGCTACACTGAAGCAAGGTGTGAGAGCGGGCTAGTTGGTATTCCATAATACTAATACTTTAGCGCAAAACGAGCACGGTGGACAAAGAAACGACGAAGACAGGCGCCTAGCTGTCTTCGTCGTTTCTTTGTCCGCCGTGCTCGTTTTGCGCTAAAGTTTTAGTAGTATCCAGCTACACCCCATGTTCAAGAATATCCATCTCTTCAAGCCTCCGTCTTTTCCTGAACTCCCGCCCTGTTTGAATTTCCCGTTTATTGGGGACTTATAGCTTGCGTTAAGACAAAGCTACCACTTTTGTTTAAATGTAAGACATTGATAGCTATAGAGTGCTACTTCCGAGAACAGTTGTTTGTTTTATTTTTATTTTTTCACGACTACCGTCGATAGGTGGTACTAACCTAGCGCTATGGCAAAACAGCATGACGTTATTTTATGATGACCCCGTGGCTTCTCATTCGGTCCCCTGTCGCATTCCGTACAGGGAAACCGAACGGGGAACCGAGCTCCGCAATGGCGCTCGGGTGGAGTCTCTTTCAATGAGCGCAGCATAATAATTTTAGTCGAGCAAGAACACGCAAATGAAGAGATAAAGCAGTGGCCCATGGCAAAGCTTCAAACGAACACCATCCACCGGTGTTCGTTGCTGCCATGACACACAAATGCCCACACTGTGAAGATTGTGCTTCACTCGACAGCAACACCTAGAAGTGTGACTCCACACACCCAGAACACTTCTAACCAACAACCGCAATCCCGAATATTGGGACGGCTTGCCAGATCTTGATGTGTTGGTAGCGGGAGACTATGAACAAAGAAATATTGGAGCCCCCCTACTTCTCTGTTGCCAACGCAAAAATAGTGAAGCTTGATGACGTTTTTTCTTTCTTTGCCGAACAGTCTTTCTTCTCCTTCTCCTCGCCCTTTCCGGAAAAAGGCGCTCTGGCTGTTCGACATGTTATGAGAAGCAGCTGCATACTGCATACCCTGTCTTTCATACATACTGCATACCCTGTCTTTCATTAACATGTCCCTGTTTAGCTTGCAGAGATGACTGACCCATTTCAAATTCATCAAGCGTAATGTACCAATCTTACTTAGCTTAATTATTTTATTTAATGACCCATCAAATACTAAGACACCATCAAGAGTGACGCTATGACATTGATGCCTCATACTAATCTTTCTACCTGGATTGCTGGAGTTTAGAGTTGCTCTGCTAATTGCAGAGCACCACCGGGTCTTACAGTTACGTTCTGCGTCTATATACGCGGAGTGGCGTTCTCCGTCCCAACTAGGCTAGAGGGCCGGCGTAGCAAAGCATCCGTAAAATCGCCTGCAGCGTCCACCTGCTGGGAAGACTAGCAACGAGACTGTCCTATCGCCAGTGACCCGGTGTAGGGAGGGGGTCTGAATGCGGCCGTGATAACAACGGTGCCGGCTCGTTACCGGCAACGATTGCCTGTGGGACTCGTCTGCGCAACGAATTACTTAGCCGAGAGCCATCCCGCTGGGAGATGCGGAGGGCAGTGTCTAAACGCGCCATCGCGAAAGTGGTCATTCTGCGACGACTCGCGCCGTGCCGCTCGGGCTGCAGATTGCTTTCCTTCAGACCACCTGGTGACTGACAGCCGAACCGGAGAAATTAAAGAGGAATTAGGTGGCCTCCATTAAGATTTCGAACTCATATGCGAAGCGTAAAAGAGCTCGTAGTTATTAGGATAGCTAGGAGAAGGCAGCAGCCTTCACGTGTAAAGATATGTTTAGCTCATTCTCTTAACATCACTGTTAAACATATACCCACACATTATAATATACTGGCATAACACTGAAAAATTGTGATTTTGCATTTCTCGATTCCTTTTGACTCTTGAGCTCAATAGCAGTAGAAAATTCTCACGTTGCTGCGTTCACTATTACTATATTTTTCCACTTGAATCGTTTGAATCGTTTGCTGGCTTGTGCGAACGCCTCTGACTTGTGGTGCAATCCCGCACGCTGTAGCGAATGCACTGCATCTCATCTCTCTCTCTCTCTTTTTTTTTCTCTTTCCTCCTCTCTATTTCTCGTCTTTTTATTCCCCTTCCCCGATCCCCAAGTGTAGGGTAGCCAACCGCAAGTGTTTCTGGTTAACCTCCCTGCCTTCTCCTTTTTCTGTTTCCTTCCTTCCTTCCTTGAATCGTTTGTATTTTATGTTTAGCTGTCTTCGTTACTGTGCCAATTTTCCGTCTTATTGTGCCAGTTTTCTTTTCTGTATACTTCTCTGTATTCGTGCTAAGGGAGTGTGAAGCAACTGAGTGCCTGAGTGAAATGACAGCCCCCTCCTCCTCTTCCTCCTCCTCCTCCTCCTCCTCTAATGCGATTCACCTTCGGATTTGGTAGTCGCTATACTGATGGGAGCAGGCAAGCAAGCAGAAACAATCTTTCTCTATGCATAACACCGGTGTCACACGAGCACTTTTGATCGCGATCAGGGCCGATCCGGATTAGGCTCCATCCGGATCAGGTGCTGCTACATGGTCACTTTTAATCGCGATCAGGTCCGATCGGGATCAAGACGATCGCGGTTTGACTCACGTCTGCGCCAAACGCCAAACTCGATCCGGATTAGTTTGGGCCGTATAGCAGCGTTGATTGGTGATCGCAATCAAGAAATCCGATCGAGATCGACCCTGATCGTAATCAGAAGTGTCCGTGTGACGCCGGTTACTCGTGCCTTCGCTTCTCCTTCTTCTGTAGAGTGTTCTTCGCACTTCAAGCCGCCAACCTTGGCCGGAGTTTATCGGCGCACAACCTACTGTTCGTTGTTTACGCAGCCGGTGAGAGACCACCCGTAGGTCCATCACAGCAGTTCAGCATTGTTCAGCGTTCCGGAAGCCTAAGCTGTTAAGGGCGCTAACTGTGCTCGGTATATTAAAAAGCTTACTCATCAAAATTCTGTTGTATTAAATGTCGTTGGTTAACAGATGCTTCTGGTCACACGGTTCCGTGTTTTCGTGTGTTTTCTTGCGTTTCGTACCTATCAGCATTTGTTTCATGAATCATGACAGTTGTGTTTAAACTGCGGGCAAATGCCCGGTGACTGTTGTGTGATCCCCTGGATGAATTCTTCTGTAAAACGTGTATGTTTCGGGTGTCTGAACATTTGTGACGTGCGAACAATGGTGAGTCGAGGGCAGTTAATTATGTTGTAGTAGTGGGCTTAGGAATGTGAATGTCAATACGTGTAAATTTTGTACTGTTTTATGGTCACTGACAACTTGACGATGCAAACTATTATGTCAGAGAAGGGGAGTAGCCGGAGCCACACCTAGATACCAACATCTCCTTAAACGTATTTAAAAAAAATGTTACGCAACGTTCATTTCCTGATTGTTAGCTTTTTATGCACTCCTTGACATATTTTTGATGTCAGTTCTTTCTAATACCTCCAGAGTGGCTAACCCCCTCGTGGGCACGACCCGTAGGTGACTTTGGTCTACCACAACAAAACAACCGAAACAACGAGCAATAAGCTGACTCCTTCTTCGTGGGACTACATAACGGTGACGCACAAAAGTATAATCGTTCGCACTGGGGCACACAACAATATAAACGACCTTCAGGCTGAAGCGCGGCCTTCACCTGACGTATAAAGCCCGGGGTATGATATAGAATTTACTAAAGAAAGAAGGGCGGCGAGTGAAAACTCTTATCGAGGCCCAGCTTGAGGTTTTCGCCCCTCGATGTCTGTGAACCTCGGCGGGGCGAGTACATTTCTGTGAAGCAGGCCGGGGTGTTGGATGATAGAGGGCGATTACGAAATGGAGGAGGAAGAGGAGGCAGCGATCGGTTGCAGCTCACGTCGAAGGAGCTACGGATGCAGGAATGCGGGCACCGAGCGTACACAAATAAACGGAACACGAAGTTGTCTGTATACATTGCCGAATGTTGCGATACAGAAGGGCAACAGACAGGTATAGAAAGAGAGAGGAGGGGGATGAAGCAGCAAACAACGTGAAATAGAGAGAGCGCGTGGGGGGCGCTGCGGGGAAGCCTCCCGTCTGCAACGTTTACGAAGCAACGGAACACACACAATAGTGAAAACCCGTAAAAGCAAACTGGAGGGGTCTCTATAGATAGAAGGAAAGTGGCAAGGTGGAAATAAATAAACAAGGGCTGAGTGGAGGAGCGGATGTAAGAAATGAAAATAAAGAAATGCGAACTGAGGCCTTTTGAGGCAACGACGAAGAAGGAAGTTCGAAGGCCAGCACACGAGGAACGCCACGAAGAAGGCAAAAGGGGGGCCCCCTTATTTTTTTCGCCATTGTGCGGAGCGAAGACCACGTCGAACGGGCGCTCGCTTCCTTTCAGCGGGCTCGGCTGGCTCTGGGAGGCTCGCGGGAAGACGACGGCGCTCGCTCGAGGTTTCATCGATCGGCCGGCCGTCTTCTGCCGGGGAGGGCGCGGTAGGGTGTGTAGCTTTGAGAAAAGGCGAGCTCTGAGGCAGCCCGAGGAGGGCGAAGGAAATATAGAAGGAGTCTGTTGCGAGTCGTCGGAGAAGTATGGAGCGGAGGAAGAGCTGGAAAAGGAAGAGGCGTTGGCAATGCGGCCGCTCAACACTCGGCGCAGCTCCTCCCGTTCGTCAAAGAAGGAAGCCGAGGATAGCTGGGCGCATCTCAAGATCGCGCGCGCGTTGCAAGTGGCTGCGCACTATATACCGACGTACAGACATACCCCGAAAGCCCACTTGCACTGCCGTAATCGCCGTGGTTTTCCGACGTCTCTAACGCGACAGAAGGCCTGTAGTGAGAGATGGCCAAGGGAGAGAGTCGTGGCTGCGCATTCGACTTCCAGGCAATCTTCTTCCTTGCGTTACTTGCGCTGTCTTTAAGGTGAATCTTCTTCCACCCCGGTATTCGAAAGAAGATAGCAAAAGAAATGCTTAGGCAGGCCAGCGAGAATGTAGCGACCGCTCGCGGCATTTCCTCGCGGCGATTAGGCAATTCGACTTCGCTGCAAACGCCCCTCTTCGCAGACGCTAAGCAGGAAACGCGATCAAACATTTATTTGAAATAAAGGCGAAAGAAATAGAGAGGGACTCCGGTTTAGCTCGAAGCGAGTTCTTCAGTGCTTTGCGTAGGGAGGTTAGGCTGGAAGTGCGTTCGAGATCGCGCTGGCGTTTGCCGTTCGCAGTGAAGTTGGAAGATAAATTCAGGAGGGCAGCGGTGACAGCGCGTGCTCTCGTCGGCAGCGTAATCTCGCGAGCCATTCGAATGCGCGCAGCGGTCTCTCCGCCATCGCGAGATAGCACTGGCGGTGCCGCCTAAGCAAGTCACATATCTCTGGAGAGCGGCGCCGGGCTTTTGAGCGCGCCGCCCGATTAAAGGTCCACTGCAGAAGAACCATTTCTCTGACGACTGTCGACGGTGCACCCGACGGTGCAAAGAGCGCTAAAGTGAGGTCGTACAAGTTTGTATTTGCGCCACCTTATGATATTTGCATTTGTTTGTGTACGGGGAGATGCTAATATATGTTGCCGCGAGCGCAAAATGACAATTTATTTCGTTTGGGCTAAAACGCACATTCTTCTCCAAGCTGCACATTTTTTTTCACGTCTGGCTTGTGAAACATGGCCCCATAAAATATGGTCTTCGTTGAACGTTTCTGATATTATTATATTAACTTAACGCATTACGGAACCTTGGACAGCAGTCATCGGGCAAAATGTTCACTATAAAACCTTCTACAGTGATGAATATTTTTATTGGCGCCATATTGCTCATAAATAAAAGCACGGCGAAGCGCTGCCATTGCTGCCAGAGGCAGCCGACCAGCACTTCGTTTTCGTGTAGGTGTGCGCATTATACAGCGGCCCAGATGTCGCATCCAATTACGTTAGCTCATTTCGCTGACGTCAAAAACATTTGTATGTTTAAGATAGTTGATTCTGTCATACAGACATGCACTTGTGTCGCTGTGGTTTTATATCGAAAACCTGAACTTTCCGGCAAATTTCATGAGAAATTCCTATATCAACCATCAGCCAAATACAGCTTTATCGAATGCGCTGAGTATTTACACTAGAGGAGCCTATATGGTATCACCAAACTTCAAGGAGCCCTGCAACAATTTGCAAGCAATCATCGAGCGACCACATTATCCGAGTTTATTACCTCACGAATCGATCGGCTGCCACAAAGATTTTTATAATCCGTCAAATACGAGCGGGGATACAGGGGTTTATGCGCTTTCCCTCTCCTTTCGTCCCAGCGAGCACACTGAAAGCTACGCAGGAGGGATGAGAAAGGGCCAAGAATTAAGGTACGTCCGGATGTCAGAGTGCACCATGACTTTGAGCCCTTACTTTTCTTTCCTGCTTTTTTTTTCTTTTTTGAACGCACGACTCTTTCGGTGGGATCACCCTAATATAATTCTATATTGTGTGTAATTCTAGCACTATGGACCCTGTAGTCAACGAAGGCTCCCTGGGCGATGCCATAATACCCTCTGGGCTATTTATTGTCAACGTGCGTGACCCCCAAAAATGCACTGCCGAGGCTTGACGTCAGCTTTTGTACTCCCGTGCAACAGCCCACAAACATGGCGATGCTTCTCTCTGTTGAAAAGGTCTATAGAGCGCGGCGCGGGCACGTGAGGGCCTTCTGCGGCGGCCACTGTAACTACGCAGCTCACGGTGTTCAAATAAGCCAATGGCCGAGTCCATGCGCTTATGACGCAGTAAAAATTGAGCTCATGGCATCCTATTTGTCAGAAAGGAGTGAATGATTTTAGGGGCGAAGCTCCTTAAGGCGGCACCCGTTCGTCCCTCGTAGTCGTCGTAGTAGTCGTAGTGCGTAACCAGTCTTACGGTTTGACCTCCAAGGTGGTGCCGGTGGGAGATTTTTTCCTGTGAGTTGTTGAACAATAAAAAAATTCGCAGCGTGCGCGTTAACTAAAAGCCGAATTCTTCTGTCTCTCATTCCCCATTAGCAGCCATTGGCATGTTCCAGTAGGAAACGTTAGTAGAAGTAGAAGTGTAAGTGTTAGCTAAAAGCCGACTTCTTCTGTCTCTCATTCCCATTAGCAGCCATTGTTTACCTCCAAGGTAGTGCCTGGTGAGATTTCTCCTGTGCGTGATTAAACAATAAAAATTTTCTTCAAAACGCCGTTGATTGATGAAATAAACCAACGAAAGACGCCAGATGTTTTGTAAAAGCAAAACGAAAGAACGCCAGATGTTTCTAAAGCAAAACAAAAAGACGCCAGCTGCTTAACGAAAGACGCCAGATGTTTTCTAAAGCAATGGTTTTCTAAACAATGAAAATTCACAGCGTACATGTAAAATTAAAGTGAGCTGCAAGTCGTCATAACTCATCGAACCTTTAGTATAAACGCGCCCGATCTCACGTCGGTGATGATGTACTGGGCAGAATTCACGGAAGATTCACGGTTTACCGATGAACCTCCGCAGCTTCGCCCACTCATCATCGTTCACTCCGTGGATATGCTGTGATTTTCTACTGAATGATAAATTTAATTGTAAATTCCATGCCGCCTGCTGCGCTATAATGTTTACGGATCATGTTCTACTGACCATGTTCAAAAATTCTTGCTGGGGTCCCTTCAAGATGAGATACGTTTGCATAAAGGATATGAAGCAATATTAAAGATTTTTCATTTTACAATTTTATCTTATCTTCTTTAAAAATGATAGCTAGAAATGCTCGAAAAGTCAGTGGTCTAACCAGAGCCAGCATGGAGGCATTTTGTTATAAGATAGTTTCGCGGCTAGCTGATTCTTGGCTCCATTGACGGTAGCTGCTCGAACGCCCTCATTGTAGACATGTCACCCTACAGCGAATTTATGTAGACATGTCACCCTACATGTCACCCTACAGCAAACCCATAATGTCGTCGTCTGGGGGGCTCGCATTTGTCGTCTTCGGGGTACGTGACCATTGAAAAAAAAAAAAAAAACGAAAACAGTAAAGTATTCGAACGTGCTGCGCCAGAGTAGTAAATAAAAACTGAAACATGTCCTGCGACCAACAAGTGCGCAGTGCCGTAGGGTCCCCCTGTACGGACCTGTGTTCGTGCCACGATTCGATAAAGATACAACAGAACAAAATGACACGTGCAAACGATTTGTCTGCTTTGATGGAAGCGCAGTAAAGAACAACAAAAGGAAAAGAACGGCGTTTTCTACACTGCCAGCTCGTTACACCGAATGTCGTCTGCTAGGAAACCGAGTGCCTCCTGGAGCACGCGCCCGCTCCTCGACTCCGCCCCTGGAATCACGTGCTCCCCACGTCACTGCTCTCCCATTGGGTGACCTTGGGCAGACGCTCTGCCGCGGGCAAATTTTTTCCAACTCCGGCGATCTCGATCGCTGGCGTTACGAGCGTCCACTGGTCGCGCTTAAAACCTGTTTTTGGGCTCCCGCGACGACAGGCGCTCCGCTCTTGGAGCAAAATCGCTCGCATGTGAAACAGGCTTAAGACGATTCGAAGGCGAAAGCCATCTTTTCAAGCGAAGCTTGTATTGACCGGGAAAGGGCCTGGGACTAAGCCTGTTTCATGACTAGAGGCCGGATTTTTAGGCATCAAAAAAGCTCGTTTTAGGCGCCAAAAGTAGGCAGGAAAAACAACGTTTTAGGCCTCCAATATCGTAAATATAGGCACAATAAACTTGCACATAAATGAAAATAATTTCAAACGAAGACGTGCGCGACCTACGACAGGAAAACAAAAATGGTATTGCCTAAGATGGCACAAAGGCGCCAAAGTTTAACATAGCTGTAGAATTGTGCTTTGTTCTGCGGGGTGAGTCAAGTGTCCACCGTCGAATCAACTCACTCCCGGGTGTCTTTTCGGCATGACTGAGAAGGGCAGAGCAGGCGCAGGCTGCCAGATCGCTAAACGACCAGAAAGGAGGCATTCCTCGTCTTCGCCGGGTCGAATCGCGTAGAGCCAATTTCTCCCCTGGCAGTGAACCAATAGCGTAGCCAGGCGGGGAAGGGTGGGGGGAGGTTCAACCTCTCCCCCCCCCCCCAAACATTTTTTGCGTATTTCTATATACACGCACACATACAAACGATGCACGAACATCCATAAAGTATGGTTGACCCCCCCCCCCCCCCAACACACACACCCCGAAAAGAATTTCTGGCTACGTTACTGCAGTGACCACCTAAACAAGTAAATTACGAACAATACAAAAGCCCCATGCACATAACATTTTTCTTCCTTTCTTTTTTTGCTCTTCACTCTCCTTTCCTCTGAAGGCCCTCCGCGGACTCGCATTCGCCAACAGCTCGCGCCATGTCGGCGCGGCGGCGAATTCTCGCTGGCGCGTCCTCCTTCACTGCTGCAAGCGGTTGTTTCCAGAAGCTGGTTGAACTAGGGGCTAGGTTGAAGCCCATAGTTCCCAACAGTCAATGTTACGCGGGAACGTGAATAACGGTCTCAAATAGCACCCGGGAGTGAAACTTGAGCCTAAATAGCGTTCATATAAGCGCCAATTTTGAAAATAGGCATTTATAGGCATTTGTAAGCATTTAGGCGCGAACGCCAAAAATAGGCATTTATAGGCACTATAAAAACACTACAAAAGCTCTTCTTAACCTGTAATTCATGCTCATATATCAAACTGGCGCGATAGGAGCGCAAGGAACAAAATAGGCATTTGCCTAAAATTCGGTCTCTATGAGGGGCGTTCGTCCCTCGTAGTTCGTAACCAGTCGTAACGCTAGTACCAGATCTTGACCTCCAAGGTGGTGCCGGTTGGAGATTTTTCCTGTGCGTTGTTGAACAATAAAAAATTCGCAGCGTGCGCGTTAACTAAAAGCCGAATTCTGTCTCTCATTCCCCATTAGCAGCCATTGGCATGTTCCAGTAGGAAACGTTAGTAGAAGTAGAAGTGTAAGTGTTAGCTAAAAGCCGACTTCTTCTGTCTCTCATTCCCATTAGCAGCCATTGTTTACCTCCAAGGTAGTGCCTGGTGAGATTTCTCCTGTGCGTGATTAAACAATAAAATTTTGTTCAAAACGCCGTTGATTGATGAAATAAACCAACGAAAGACGCCAGATGTTTTGTAAAAGCAAAACGAAAGAACGCCAGATGTTTCTAAAGCAAAACGAAAAAACGCCAGCTGCTTAACGAAAGACGCCAGATGTTTTCTAAAGCAATGGTTTTCTAAACAATGAAAATTCACAGCGTACATGTAAAATTAAAGTGAGCTGCAAGTCGTCATAAACTCATCGAACCTTTAGTATACACGCGCCCGATCTCACGTCGGTGATGATGTACTGGGCAGAATTCACGGAAGATTCACGGTTTAACGATGAACCTCCACAGCTTCGCCCACTCATCATCATTCACTCCGTGGATATGCTGTGATTTTTCATGACTGCAAAACAGCGCGAAAAACGAAGACACGGGAAGAACAGACCTGAGCAAGAGCTGTCCAGTCTGTATTGAGTGGCCCGTGAAGCTGGTGATGGTGGTGTTCCAGAAATGCTCCTCACCCACAGCTGGCGCGCACCAAAGAAAAATAATATCAAACCGAAATATTTCCATTCTGAATTGGGGGTTGAACCCGGGGTCCCCCCGGTACGAAATCGAGTGTCTTGCCCAACCTCCTTGGTCTTGCCCACTAGGCCACGCGCCCATGTTTGCCCCATGTGACCTGAACTGAAGCATACGAATGCGTTTTACCGACGACGCAGCAAAAAGAAAAAAAAAAACAGTACACTTTCTATGGGCGCTTCATTGAAATATTTCATGTTGGTGGACTAAAAGCGCTCTGCTGGACAACACGTAAGGTCAATATAAGGAATTGCACATTTCGGGAAAGTTCGACTTCGAGAAAATTGAATTCCTAAACTGCGTTTCCACAATCGCGTGATGGTCCTTTCGTTGGGCCGTTCTAGAGGCTGAAGAACGTGACGCCATGTCGCTTCAGCCCGAAAACAGCATTCCGGGGACGGCCGCTACCTTATAATAAAACTGAACGCTTACGTTAGGAGGGAGCATTGCCGCAATGCGAAAGAAAGAAAGAAAGAAAGAAAGAAAGAAAGAAAGAAAGAAAGAAAGAAAGAAAGAAAGAAAGAAAGAAGAAAGAAAGAAAGAAAGAAAGAAAGAAAGAAAGAAAGAAAGAAAGAAAGAAAGAAAGAAAGAAAGAAAAGCAGTAAGTCAGGCATGCCCATGCTAAGGTTCGCTTGCCCTTATTTCCGCGGTTAGGGAAGGGATCCTGGACTTTTTTTCTTCTCAATCGATGCATTGATCCTCCCCTGCCCTCATTCGAAAGTTTTCTGCACCTAACGTGGTGTTGCATTGACTCCGTGATCGGCCCACCTTTGACCAAGCGACAATGTCATGCGATGACGTCATCATGTGATGTCAGAGTGGCGCCACGATGACGTGTGGTGACGCCACATATTTTCGTGATCTGTAACGTCATGATGACGCCATCACGTGATGATGATTTCTTGCATCGCTCGTGTGGACGGCGCCGGCGCCGACTGTCAGTTTCCGTGTTTGATGAGGCATCTATGGTTCTGGCCAGGCACGTAGCCAGGATTTTTTTCAGGGGGGGGGGGTCCCCAAGGCCTAATTGTTCAAAAATTCTTTCCATGGCGCATATTCGACATATGTCACGGATGATGTCGAGCCATCTGTCATACCTGTCAGAACAACGACCACAGGCGTCGTTCTCCAACGTCGTCAGCTCTCACCGCGCCTTGCTACCATCGGGTTTCACACCCTCGGCGCGTTCGCCATCGGCCTTGTGGTGCGTATACGTCAACCCGAAGTGCGCCTTTCCGTCCCAGGAATCAGAAACAAGAAATACCTTTCTACCTTGGCCTTGAAACAAGCAGCTCTGGACTGCTCGCATGCTCTTTATGCTGACAGAATTCAGTATTCACTGATGGCTGTACCACCCAGGCCATCTCCACCGGCGCCACCGTCATCCCATCACGACACATCAACCTCACTTACAAACTTTGTCACGTGAGCACATCGACTGGTTCGGAGCTTGTTGCCCTGCGAGGTGCCGTCGATTATATCAAGCAACAACCGGCTGAGCGATGGGCAGTATTCTGCGACTCAAAGACGGCTCTACAATGCCTTTCGTCGGCACTTCTTCGCGGATCGTACGAACAACTTCTGTGAGAGATACGAGAAATGCTGCACTACGCGACTGAAAGAGGACACAACGTTGTGTTTCAGTGGATACCAAGTCATTGCGGTATCTCCGGCGACGACCTCGCCGATGAAGCTGCCAGAAAAGCACATGTAGAGACGAATCTTGTTTCTATACCGTTATCTAGGATTGATGCGGCTCGATACCTAAGTAAGCTGGCGCAGAACATGACACTGCAAAAGTGGCAAACATCACAGTTCACACACCATCGACTGTATTCTCTCGACCCATCTCTACAACTGCGGCTACTACCTGGTATTTCCCGGGAGGAAGATACAGTGTTGTGCCGTCTGCGTCTTGGTGTAGCATTCACCAACGCCTACTCATTTAAGATAGAGATGGCCGACAACGCCGAGTGCAGCGAGTGTGCCGTTGATGAAACTATTGAGCACCTTTTCTGTTCCTGCCCGACATATGCAAACAAGAGGCTTCACCTCAGCACTGCACTAAATCAAATGGACGGAAGCACTTTCACTGTCGTGAAAATATTGGGACCATGAGGCTGCCCATCACAGTACCGAAAGTCAACGAAAGCGCTGTTGCGTTTTCTAAAGGATACCGGACTGATTCGCCGTTTGTGATGTCAAACGCGGAACTGTTACGTCGGCTGAAAGAGTGACTTTTCTCTCCTCCTCTCTAACTTTCTTTCTCCCTTCCCCCTCCCCCAGTGCAGGATAGCCTGGGCTCCGCCCTGGTTAACCTCCCCGCCTTTCTTTTATTCTTATTCTCTCTCCTCTCTCTCTCTTTCCATGGCAAAAAGAATAAGACGTTGCCCGGCAATATAGAAGGCTGGACAAATTTCGGGGGGAGGGGGTGCCCTGCCCCCCCCCCCCCCCTCACCTACGTGCCTGGTTCTGGCCCAAATATAAAGTTGTTTGTGAATAATGTCATGTGTGGTAATTATAACCGCCCGTAACCACCTGAATAAAATCGCAGTATTGGCTCCTTTCGCAATATGAAGTCATCAGTGAATGATGTCATGTGTAGTAACGATTATTGCCCGTAATTGCCCGAGTACCAATGCGGTATATTAGATCCATCGGAAATATAGGCTGTGGGTGAATGGTGTCGTGTGGAGCAATAATTACCGCCCGTAGTGATTTAATGTGGTCCTGTACTATATGGGAGTGTGGCGCCGACTGTACCGGATGGAGCCTGTGCACGATACCTTCTGCATCATCATTAAAACCAACTGTACGCTGGCTTTGCTAACTAACGCAATCTTGAAACACCTCCGTGGTTGCCACGGCTGGTCCGCAGATTGAAGCGGCGTATATCTAATAGTACTATGGATAAAGATAACATTAAGACCTCAAAGATAAAACTATTTAGGCTTTCATCACGTCCTTTAACCCGACATTTCAATACAAGGTAAATATATGCAAAATCTTCCCCTACTAGTGGATACAGAAAGAACTTCGCCAGGATGGGGTTTCACAGAGTTCCCTCTGCGGAAACCATGGCTCCAGCCTCCAGCGACATATTAAGGCGAAAGCCTTGCACTGGCGGCGCGGCACTCTCCCGCGCGCCGCTCACCGCTCGCTCGACGCCGCTTCTCTCTCTTTCTCCCGCGGAGCGTCAAAGTTTTTCTCCCGCCGGCCCAATCGCTCCGGGACCTATTTTCGCCGCTGCCGCAGGCTGCCGCGCAAGCAATCCACCAACCAGCGCCTGCCTTTTCTCCTCTTTCTTCTCACACGGGATGTCGTCATAGCAACCAGACATCGTTCTCCACACCAGCGCCACCCCTCTCCGTCTTTCATAGGTCGGCACTGTAAGAGAATACTCACTCACACTCACTCACCCCAATTTTTTCAGCCTTCGCACTCACTCACGTTCATACTCACGCCTACTCACACTCATGAGTGCTCATTCACGTTCACACTCACGTCCACTCATACTCATGACCGCTCACTCACGTTCACACTCACGACTACTCACACTCATGAGTGCTCACTCACGTTCACACTCACGTCCACTCACACTCATGAGCGCTCACTCACGTTCACACTCACGTCCACTCACACTCATGAGTGCTCACTCACGTTCACACTCACAACATTCAAATGAGTGTGAGTGAGTGTGAGTGAGTGCACTCATGAGTGAGTGTGCCGAGCTATGCCGTCTTTTGGGGAGAAATCGCGAACCAGCTGCGAGCCGGCATGTCCACTCTTGTCTCGTGAATCTCGCGCCGGCAATGTGGACAGCGTGCCGCTGCTTGCCGTGCGGAAGTGACGACGGGCGGGAAGCCGCCGCGGCATGCTCTCCGCCAGTGTGCAGGTACCTTTAGATGCCTCATCGAACGCTAAAAGTGACCGACGGCGTCAACACGAGAGATACGAAAAATCATCATGTGGTTACATCACCCTATGACGTCATCATGACGTCGCAGGACACCCAAATTGGTGACACCATCATGTCATCACTGTGGCGTCACATAACGTGACGTCACATGACGACGTCGTAACATTACATAATCGTTTGGTCAAAGGTGGGCCGATCCCGAAGGCACTGCAAAGCCATTTGAAGTGCAGGGAGTTTCCATTGCCTCCGATCCCGGAGGCAATGCAAACTACGTTGGGTGCAGAAAGCTTTCAGGCGATCAATGCAATCGACCGAGAAGAAAGAGAATAAGAAGATAATGGCTTTAGCCTTCGAGTCGTCTTAGGCAAATGCATAAGAGACCGTGTGAGTTTCTTGCTCGACGACTTCTTATCGTTGAGGCCTTCCAACTGACCCTGAACGTGTGTCTCATAAGAACGACTCAGCGCCTTTGAGAACGAAAAAAAAAAGTAATTTCAACAGTGAGCCCTTGCAACTTTGAGAGTGCACTTGCAACTTTGAGAATGACAAGGATCAAAATTAACTAAGGATAACTCAGCAATGATGAGAATGACATGAGTTGGCAACATTGATCAAGTGACGTGAGCAAGATTTATTAGTACTTAGATGTTACGGCGCTACATGGCCGGTTAATGGTGTGGTCGATAGGTGACGTGCTATCATCAAATTTCAGTGTTATGCTGAGTCATTCCAAGCTATATTACCACAGAGGAACCCTTTTAGATATAGGCGATCCGAAGACTTGAACGAACGACCTCTAGCCCAGAAGCCGTGTATACGGTAATTATTCTGTCATTTGTGCATGTGCATGTACAGGCGGAATAGAACACGATTAGGAATTTCTCGCGCGCACGTTCAGACGCACGACTCGTTTTGATTTCGCCACGGACGCATGGCGACTATTAGCTCATCGCCGCGTCCGGATATCACAATGAAGCGATCCGCAATGTGTACGCCGATTTTTCAAAATGCGCAACCTCTGAAGGACAGATTATGACTCACGGTGAGAGCGTTTAAACACCGGCGATTTCATTTTCGCACCAATGCGATCGTAATTGTTTCGTAGACAGTATCACAGTACACAGCGCTGCAGTAGCTAACGCAAGTGTGGTGCGGTGGTCGAGTTCTCGCTCAGCGCCTTTCTCACGCTAAATTGAACTTTAGCGCGATAAATATGTACACAAAAGAGAAGGCACACGCGATCGCTACGGGGTCATACCACGCCAAACGTCACAGCCATTTTGGCGACCATCTCAAATGGGATCGAAAAAATTGTGCTGATTTCTTTCATTGAAAACTGCAAATTGTTAGAATATTTTGGAGATAAAAAAAATTTTGGTGACACAGAAGCCTTCCGAATTTCGCAGAATGTCGTCTGAGTGACGCTTGTTCCAAAACTAATTCTGAGAGTAACGTTTGTGTTTCAACGTCATATTTCGTTCACATATTTAAGCAAAAAGCGTTTGCGTACGATGTTCGAATCTCAGTTATACTAATGCAATTTTTCTGCCATATATGCCTCCACAAATTTTGTCAAAATGACCTATGTTTGCATTTTTTCCCTCGTAATACAGCGCTATGTATGAATATCCGAGTAATCAACACTTACTCTACGGAAGGTATATTTTGTGATGAAAATATTTTCAGACCACTGAAATTTGCAAATCTTACGAGAAAAAAATCCGGAATACATGAAAATCTTCATTTCGGGTCATATTGAAACGCAATTTACACCACGTGGTGCTCTAATTTAAAATCAGCTTTATACCTCTATCAAAAGCAAATAAATAGTTCTTCTTATATGTCAACTCTTATCATTATAATTTTTGTTTTAGGGAAGAAAATAATTTTTGAAGTTTCCCATTGACGGCAATGGGCAACTTCAATGACGAAGCCGCCGTACGAACAAATGGGAAGATAGCCGTTAATGGGAAATTTCGCACACGACATGGTGTAAATTGCATCTCAATGTGGCCCAAAATGAAGATTTTCGCAAATTCGTGATTTTTGCTCGTAAGATTTACAAACTTCAGTGATCTGAAAATGTTTTTATCTCAAGATATACATTCCGTAGATTAAGTATTGGTTACTGGGATGTTCATAAACAGCGCAGTGCTACGTGGGAAAAAATGCAAACATAGACCATTTTGACAAAATTTACGGAGACTTGTATGGCAGAAAAGTTGTAGTAATATAACTGAAATTAGAGCATCTCACACAGACGCTTTTGCTTAATAGATAAAGCAAATTTGGCATTGAAACACGAAACGCTACTCTCAACTAGTTTTTCAACAAACGTCACTCAGACGACATTCTGCGATATTTGGAAGGCTCCCACTTGACCCAAAAATATTTTATCTCCTACATATTCTAGCAATTTACTCTTTCAATGAAGAAATGAGCACAATTTATTTCGATCACATTTGAGATGGTCGCCAAAATGGCTGGACGTTTGGCGTGGAGTGACGCTCAGTACTGCGATCGCACCTACAGCGACATGCCTGCGCTCTCTCGCGCTCATTTTTCCTCGCGCTATACAGTCAGTGGGTATCAGCTCACCCACTTCCGATTCGTGCACGCAACGACACGAACTGAAGGACATCCTTGCTATAGCACCGTGCGCTTCTCATACGTTACTTTTCTATAGGCCCGGGCGGTACACAAACATGGTAAGTGTCGACAAAAACCATCCTTTGCAGCGCGCACACACTACACACACGCGCACACACCACACACACACACACACACACACACCACACACACACACACGCGCACACACACACACACACACACACACACACACACACACACACACACACCACACACACACAACATACGCGCGCACAAACACGATGGCTCAATCACTCACTCACTCACTCACTCACTCACTCACTCACTCACTCACTCACTCACTCACTCACTCACTCACTCACTCACTCACTCACTCACTCACTCACTCACATCACTCACTCACTCACTCACTCACTCACTCACTCACTCACTCACTCACTCACACTAATACTGAAGGGTGTGCAGTCTTTGCCTTCCAAACAATAACAACGAATAAGCTTCTAAGGCAAATAGCGCTGTACACAGGTCTTTGTGCGCTACAGATCTTTATGTTCTATAATGACGTTTAAGTGTGTATATATCCCTTAGAAGAGTTGTTCATATATAACATTGCCTCACTGCCAAATTAATAAATGAAATGGTTGTATACGCTAGTCAAGATATCCGAGGACAGCTTATTTTCTGCAATTTCCCCCATCTGCACTTTGTAAAGATGGCAAATGAACAACTTCATTAACTTCATTCATACATTCAGTAGGTAGCAGAAAGAACTACGGCAGCTAGCGGCGACAGGTACGAAGGAAAAGAACGGAGAAGACGGCTCCGCAATGCGGCTGGAAAGTGGCTGCTGACCCGAGAGCCCTTAACACAATCCCGAGACATCGCGCCCAATCACTCGAGGGCTTTCTTTCTCTCAACTGAAGGCCCTCATACCCAATGCCTGCCTTACTTCCTTACTTGTGCGTTTATAGCTTGTTTATTTAATTGTTTGTTTCTTTGTTGGTGGGCTTGCTTGCTATCTTACTTGTTTGTTTGCTTGCTTGTTTC
The DNA here is from genome assembly GCF_013339695.2 of Rhipicephalus sanguineus. Taxonomy (NCBI): domain Eukaryota; kingdom Metazoa; phylum Arthropoda; class Arachnida; order Ixodida; family Ixodidae; genus Rhipicephalus; species Rhipicephalus sanguineus. The sequence continues at coordinate 115,372,038 of NC_051180.1, forward strand.
TGTTTTCACGTCCACCCGAAGACTGCAATCTGCGAAGGCAGGCGTCTTTAATCTAGGTGCTTGACCATGCGGAAGGCAATAACCGAGGTTCACCTGTGGATCGTTCCTCAGGTGTCCCCGCATTGCGAAAAAAAAAACAAAAAACGATTTCGATGTTTACGTCATGGTGTGCACGATCGGGGAGGTGTGCTGACAGACCTAGCCTTGCAATTGGTACCAGCTATTATTTCGTTCAGATTTTATTTATTTATTTCATTTATTTATTATTATTTATTTATTATTTATTTAGTATTTATTATTTATTTATTTATTTATTTATTTATTTATTTATTTATTTATTTATTTATTCAGAATACCCCTAAAGGCACTTGTATCGTATTACATAGCGGGTGGGGAGTATGTAGGCTAAAGTTAACGAATAAGTAAAGATGATCGCAGGATATGAGTACTGCAGCAAAACAAAACAAATAACGATGCAGGATCAGATATCTAGATCTAGTCATACAGTAGGTAATATTGGTAAGAGCAACATAGCCAGGGTAGGGGCTATAGTGAAATTTTCAGCGCGCTGCTAAGAAACGAAAGACGAAGTGGAAAGAACCGCAGGGGACAAAACGAACGCGAACTAACAACTGTTTATTTTACGAAATCATAAGAAATATATATGAACAGTATGAAATAGATAAAATATTCACACATGAGCGAAAAATGCTTCAAGAGATATCTGATGCGCAATCACACACACACACATATGCACACGCAAATACAACACATGGAACTGCATAACGGAACAACTCCTCAAAATGCGGTAGGTCTCAAGTCCGTCAACACAACACAGGGCTAAATCACGACTCATCCACGCATTATTTGCATAGTGATGTCTGACCACACGATGTCGTGCAGCGCGTGCAAAGGAACTATTGCTTCTTCATGCTTTGGTTTTATCATTTTGGCTTAAGCTGAGCCACTAGCTTTCTTTTTCAGCGCTGTATTGAGCTGAAGGCATACTCGTTCCTGTTTCTTTTTATTTCTCTGCGAGTTAATTTCGAAGCTGGCGACGTCAGTTCTCTGTGAATGTTGGTGTTAGAGGCGTCCATGAATATCGCGCCACACCTGCGACGCTCGAGTGTGCTAAAAAATAAAGCCAACTTCATTTAATATAGATGCACGCTGTTCGCACACTTATGGGCGAGGAGGCCTCGTCGGCAGCGTCGAAGCGTCGCATCTGAAGCAGTATAAACGAGCAAGTGCACAGTACGGCAAAATAAGAAATCATTCCGTCAGTAAAGCCGAAGCCGGCTTTACCGACCATTTGCCGACCTCTAGCATTAAACATCAAGCACGCGTTCAATGACAATGACCTAAAAATTTCATTAAGGCGTTTTACGTGCCAGAAATTACGAAGTCATTACGAGACGCGTCGTATTGGGGACTCTGCAGTAATTTTGAACACCAGGATTTTCTTGGCTGCGCACCCAAATCTATAAGTGCACTGGTGGTTTTGCATTTAGTGCGCGATGAAACGCGCCGGTCAGTGTAGTCCTAGAATCGGACCCGCGCTCCCGGTATGTGTACAGCACAACGCCGTGACCGCTAGGTTACCACGGCTGGTATCAACGATTTAAGCGACAACGCGCTCATACCGGACTTTGAATATATTCTAAATCAACTCGATTGTATTCATGAGTCAGTCAGCCGCATATAGTCCATCCGCTTTATGTGTCATTAAGGCCACACTATACGCCATGCCACTCCCATTTCGAAGTGCTCGTCAGTTAACTTCCGAGCCCTCTTTTTCCTGTGACATTATCTCATGCGAACACGAAGGACCAAATAGAATAACGGCACGCAAATGACATCGCGTTCTGATTAAAAACGCGTACGAAGGCCAAACCAACCGCGCAGCGGGCGAGGACGACAAATTTCCCCTGAATACGGCACGCATAGCACGTTAGTTCATCGCTATGTGAACGCAAATCGCCGGCTCGCGCTACGTCAGCAGGGCGCGGCCTCGGAGCTGACGATTCTTTCGACCGCGATTACCGACTGGTGCGTGAAAGATTAATGGAGCGGTGGTCTCCCTGCCGCTTTCGCTTCACTCACTCAGCCACAGCCGTCAGTTTACTTTCTTACCCCCCGTGTATACCGTAATCACTCAAATCTAGGCTGATAGCGTTTGTTTTAACTGGAGTTCCAGAACTTCTAGGTCAACTTAGACACAGCTAGTTCGTTACAGCCTTCAAAAGTTAAAAAGTGCCACGTAGCTTATTCAGGCCCCCGAAATACATCACTGCAACCGCCACTGTCCACTGCATAAACTACAGATCAGTGTATACCCGATATACAGTACGTACGACATTTTGACAGCATTTTGAATGGGCGGAATGCCGCCGCGGGGGTGCAGCGGTTACGGTGCTCGGCTGTTGACCCGAAGGTCGCGGGTTCGATCCCGGCCGCGGCGGTCGCATGTCGATGGAGGCGAAATGCTAGAGGCCCGTGTACTGTGCGACGTCAGTGCACGTTAAAGAACACCAGATGGTCGAAATTTCCGGAGCTCTGCACCACGGCGTGCCTCAAAATCGTATCGTGGTTTTGGCACGTAAAACCACAGATATTGCTTTATTAGTTAAATGGGGGTAATGCCGGCACATGCATTGTTGATTAGTATTACTGTGTTCTTTTTTTAGTTAGCTTTTGGCAAGATGCTTCGTCCACATCGCCACCTATAGCTCGCAGTGTCATTGCGGTGCAGCTAGACAGTGCATGAGCTATGATTAACATTCTGGAGTTTCACGTGCCAAAAACACGACACGGTCACGAGGCACCCCGTAGTTGGGGAGTCCAGGTCAGTTTTGACCACCCGAGATTTCTTAATGTGTATGCGTGAATGGAAGTACATGGGTGTTCTTGCATTTCCGCCAGATCGAAATGCGGCCACCATGGCACTCGCCGGGGATAGAACCCGCGTCCTCAAGCTAAGCAGAGCGACCACCATGACCGGCTACCACGGCATGATACATGATAAGCTACCACGGCAGCTGCGTGGACTGTCGTGGCTGGAATCGGACAATGGTAACAATAGTAAATCTCCTCTTTTGATGTTGGCAGTTTACTAGTATCTTATACAGCTTGCTCACTGGAAAAATGCTATTAAGGTCTTTTATGCAGTCGCCTGAGACGGCTCAAGGCGAAAGCCATCTTCTTTTTCTTCTCAGCAGATGCACTGATGCTCCCTCACCCACCTCCGAAAGCTTTCTGTACCTTGCACTGCCTCCGTGATCGGCCCAGCTTTAACCAAGCGTCGACGTCATCAAGTGATGTCACAATATAGGAGGTCATGATGACATGGTGATGTCACATATGTTGTAGATCTGTGACGTCATAAAGTGGTGATGATCTCTCGCAATCACTCGTGAACGCCGCGGGACGCAGACGCCGACGGTCAATTTAAGGCTTTCGCCTTAAAAAGTTATATATTGATAGCTTGCACGTGACGTCATGAACGCAAAACATGGCTCCAACATGGCGGCTTAGATGACGTCGAGGCAGTACAATCACGCGGCGATCACCTACTTCATTGTGATAACGACGTCGCTGGAACGTTATTGGGCCTCTGTGCATGAATAGCGAAAGAACCATCATGCGATGTACTGATAACGCTAATGTGACATCACACATTTCGCGTCCCGCTATGTGGGTGCTCCAACGTGGCTGTTTCAGTTTCAGCGACGTCAGCGAAAGCCATCTATAAATAGTTTCTTATCTCCCCAATCTGGAGGTTGGCCTTATAGAAACGAGGCTTGCCCATGGATTCGAGTAAATACGGTACATCCGCGCATGGGATCGCGCTTCCACCGCAAATTCGGAAATCACGCGACCGGTGAGTGGGGGTGTCATTATGTATTCATGCCAGGGTACCACGCGCTCATCTCGTAAGCAGCGCATAGCGATGCGCGCACGCGTGGTCGCCCCCCCCCCCCCCCCCCCCCACCCCTCATCTCATCTCCCACCGGCATTGCGCGAACGCCCGTCACCCCTTCCGGCCATTCGCCGGAGGCGACTCATCAGCGGAGGCGTTTTGAACGGAGGCCGGCATTTTTTTTTTCAACAATATAAAATACATTAGAGAGTTGTCGAGCCACGCCCCAGTTCACGCCAGCAAACTGTCTCTCGCCATGCGTGCACCGTAAACTGCCTTACCACGATCACCGGAATTCCAAAAGGGCTTTGTTCCCTCGAACGAGAGCATTCGGCAATTTCGCGAACGAGTCCTTCATTAACGAGGTTGCCTAGACCTCTTCGGCGCGCGACTTTCTGAGACCTGGGAGAATGATAAATGTGTTATAGCGTCTGTCAAGAGATTCACTTGAGCGTGAGAAGTAAGCGTGCTTGTTTTCTCGATGCACTGTGTGCTCGGGTTGAGATAGCGAAAGTATACGCGCTAACGATGTTGCGGACGCCGAGAGCACGGACTTCTCTAGACTGTCCGAGTGGATACTTCGTTCATGCATGAGACGAGACTTCAAATATATATACACCCTGGCGGAACTTTTCTTTTTGTTTACCGATGATGTTCCCCGTGCTCTACTACGGAGGTTGGCCCTGAATTGGGTGGTAGAACAGTCAAGGGGCCGAATCCTCAAAGCTTTTCTTTCGTAAATGTTCTACGGCTACATTCGCTAATGATACATCTTGAATCGAGATTAGCTGAGATTTCCTAGTGCGAACAATTCTAACGTAAAGTGCGAATACTGCACCAGAAAAGTAAAGAGTAAATAAATTGAAACAATATTAGTAAATTGTGTATAATTATCAAGCAAAAAGAACGTTGAGCGCTACATAATATCTGTAAGCAGTGCTTATCCTACGTGATAGTCACAGAAAAATAATTTTCGAAAAATTACAATGAAAAGGATAAGTTTTAGTACGCTTTGTAAACAAAAACGAAAGCAGAAAAAAAATCAACTTGTGGTTTTTGTTTGCATCGTGCCTAGGACACTACAACCCTCTTGCGGCTAAAACGCAGTAGGGTACCACGACAGGAAAGTATCATCGGTGAAGTCAAGTTGAAGCTCTCCTTTACGAAGGGTTGTACAATTCGTTTGCCTTGAAAAGTAGAGCGGGAACAAGATATGTTGGGGAACATTCGTTCTCATTACAATGAAAGCACAATTTTGAAAGAACCATACATGAGTCCGCGATTGTAAAATGTTAAAAAGTTGTGTGGGGGGACTCCGCAATGTAGCCTTGTAATCGGTACTTTAAACTTTCTGTAACGAAGCACCATCGAATATTCCTAGTTCCGCAGCCACGTCAACCACGTCACGTTGCCCTCCTACCTGGTTAGTACTGTGTTGTACGCTTGGCATCAAGTACATAGATTACCACTTATAGTTATTATCACAACTGCATTTCGCTGTCACGGAGAAGTAATCATGAAATGCTGCGAGACGCAGAGCACGAAAAAAACAACAACAAAAAGGTTGTACTGGTCGTTTGCTGAATGTCGTTGTACACGTTTTGAATTGAGGTTCCGTCGGCCAATGCGCTTCTGTCACGCCATATTTAATCTGCGGCCGTTCGTGCATGAGAAATCGTTGTTGCCGAGTTAGCAAGCAACGAAAAAAAGAGTGCAACGTCGCTTTACATAGTTATTGTATACGTATACATTGTTAGGCTGTCCTTGAGTCATTGTTTTATCATTATTTCAGCACAATACATGAAACTTCTTTGGTCGCTGTCATTGCGATGCTAGGAGTAGTGGAAGTGGCAGCCTAGAGTGGACGTCAGTCAGCACAGAAATAAACACCTATCTTATTAAGCAAAGTATAAAGCCATAAGGTGCTGTGTTTACGACAATGAACCATAAAGAGATCAACCACTATGAAATCGCTCAGATGAAAAAACAACTAAAAATGGTCGAGGACAAATGTAAAGTTACCCGCTTCGGTGATGCTCGACTGCTGACCCGAAGGTCGCGGGATCGAATCCCGGCCGCGGCGGCCGCGTTTCGATGCAGGCTAAACGCTAGATGTCCGTGTACTTAGATTTAGGTGCACGTTAAAGAACCCCAGGTGGTCGAAATTTCCGGGGCCTTCCAATACCGCGTCCTTCATAGCCATATCGAGGTTGTAGGACGCCAACCGCCAACAATTATTACTATTACAAATGTAAAGTTCTCGTTGCACATCCCACGGGTCGTGCTATGAATTTGATTCGGTAAATGCGCTGAGAGCACTCTCGTGTGCCACAGGACATCGTTAAGCCTTCTATTCAACGCATCTGTCCTTTACTATGCTTGACGTTTCACCTTCTCGCGTTCTCCAGCTCTCTTGAGCCCAGCAGATACCTTTAATCGTTGTGACAGCACTCACGAACGCGTATTTTACATACGAATCCTCTGTCGAATAAAAACTAACAGTGCTACATGCCCATGCAAAGAGGCTGCAGAAGACATAGAGCACCTTGTTCACCATTGCAAAAACTATGCTGCTCCTCGTAACAATCTTTTGCAAAAAACTACATGGTTTGTATAGACGGCCATTAAAAACAGGAAAAATTTGGGGCCCATGGCCAACAGAAAATTCTCAGAACACTACTGCCCGCGAATTAGCGCAATTTTCGGAGGAATATCAGAAATATCAAGAAAATACTAAATAAGGTAAAAATACTGATTGTGCTGCTAATATAAACCGATATTCTTGGCTTCGTGTTTCTTGTATTTTCGTGTTTGTGCAGCATTTGTTTTTGCAAACATGACTGTTGCAGTTGGAGAGCGGTGAGACAAGAAGTGGCACCGCTTTTCACTTGCTGCAAGAACAATCACTTACCTCCTGCAACTCTACACACCCAGCCATCCTCAAGAGGAGTCAGTGTATATCTTTACCCCGTTGCCTCCGTTTCACTACTAGTCGTGGTCTATATCCCCAACAAAACCTTCCCTGCCCTGCCATATGCAGTGCCATACTATCACTTTAAGGGTCAAAGAAAATGATATGCCCGAAGTGTAAATGCGTATGTAAGCAAGCATCCCATGCGCAGCGTCCGTATGAAAGCTCGTATGAAAGCCGAAACTGAGACAGGCGTTGCACTGACCAAGGACGAAATATTGTAAACGTTCGGCCTTTGTTCGGTGTTCGAACCTTCGCTTTCGCCTCACGAGAGTGGTCAGAAGCTGCAGATGTTCGAATCCATCTGGCCCAACTACATGAGCCGAAACTGAACCGTGGAACACCCAACGAGGACTGGACGTGTAGAGATTCCGCCACAGGCCTTCTAACACGCTCGCCCGTTCTGCCGCCGACACAGCGCGGCGGAATTTGCGAACTGCCAGGAGGGCGTCAAGCTGTTCCTGCGACGCGGCACGCGACCTACACCTGCGCACACGCCACGTTGCGAGCGAAGTTGCAATTAATTAACGACGCGTGGTCCTCGGCGTCATTTTAATCGGTAAGTTGGCTGGCTGCTTACGCCCCCTCGACGCGCGCCCAACCGCGCACCGCTCCCCAATGTTATATATAAATATGTCCTCCACCTTCTGCGACTTGGAGGTTGGAGCTCAGTGTCAGAGCTGTAGTTCCAGGCATTCGTCAGTGCGGGCTTGCCGGACACTGTTATCGGAGCGATGTTTCCTCAAGCACTCCGACTGATTAATCGCGCGCAAGTAACGAATGACATACATTCGAATACTTCTGATAAAGTGACCGAAACCTCTTGAACGGGGGAGAGCCGAGGCGTCCGGATGGCCAGCAAGCAGCTTCAATTGCCCAAAGGCCAGAAGCGTGCTCCAAAATGGCACGCATCTATCGGAGAGACGAGATGAAGGTCCAGTGGCAAAAATAGGTCATGAGCTCGTGCAATGCTGCTCCATCAGACACGTTAAATATATTACTAAAGCGAAAGCGTTATACGGCTCCCAAGTAGAAAAAATCCTGCATTCGGCGTTGGCAACACGAACGCTACAAGAAAGTCACGTGCGGTGTACACCCACATTCAACGGTTAGAAATTAAATTTGGTTAAAGGTAAGTCAAATGTTAATTAATGTAGCAAGTGTATGGCAAGTGATAATTAAAGTGCATAAAGGGAATCAAACGTGAATCACATGTGAATCGCAGTCAGTTTTAAAGGTGATTCAAAAGTGTGTGTGAGAGAGAGAGAAATGCTTTAATGAAAAGCTGGAGATGTTAGCCTGGCTATTCGCCTGACAGGCTACTCCAGGTGCTGGGTGATGAGCACAGGCGTTCGGATCTGCCCTCCTTAGCGTTAGGTAAAGAGAATGTAAATTTTGTTTCATGTCTAAACGCCGTGAGAATTAATACCGCTTGAATTCCTGCTAGCACGCAGGCCGTGTACGGGATGTTGAGTGCAGCACGCTGAGTTTATGACGTAGATCCACGTCTACTTCTCTACAGTGTTGTCATCCGTTACGCTTTCATTGCATCCGCCCTTTGTCCTCTATTTCGTCTTCTCACTCCATCTCGCATTTCGATGGAGGAGAAATGCTACAAAGGCCCGTGTACTGTGAGGTGTCACTGCACGTTAAAGAACTCCAGATGTTCAAAATTACCGGAATCCTCCACCATAGGTCGGCAAATTCACTCATGAGTCTGCTCACTCAGATTCACTCAGACTCAGATAGGGCCGTGAGTCTGACTCTGAGTGAGTCCGGGTGAGTAATATTTTGGTGCGCTTGAGTCTGAGTGAGTCCGGTTGAGGAAAATTTTAGTGAGCCTGAATACGAGTGAGTCCGGTTGAGGAAAGTATTGGTGAGTCTGAGTCCGAGTGAGCCCTCAGAGCAAAATATATTTCTTGAGTGAGTCTGAGTGAGCTCCAATTTTTATGCCGACCTATGTCCTCCACTGCGGCGTGCCTTGTAATCATATCGTTGTTTTGCACGCAAAACCCCAGAAGCTATTATCACTTCTTTCCTTTGGTCGCTCTCTCTTATGTTTCAGCCTCGCTCTGTTTTTTTCTATGTACTTTATTATCACTTTATTTATATGATAAAAAGATGATGACACCTCACTATTACGCGGAAGCTACTCTGTGTCATGAAAATTTAGTGTCGTTTTTTTTTCCTTTCAGGTATTCTGCTGGCCGGCCTCAAACGTGAACCCTCGCAGTGGAAAAGCTCGGGCGTGGTGTTACAAACTGTGGAGCGTCTGGCATATAGCATCGACGTCTCGCAGTCGGTGTGAACTATTGCATCGTCTCTGCCAGGGACTGAACAGGCAATGGTTCCTACGGGAAAGCAGCGTTTATCACCCGAAGCTTACGGGCACATGGTTACATCACCGATCACCCGTTAGAGCATTGAACACTGTCGTTTAAGCACTTGTGTGCGCATGAGTATTGACAGCAGTCTGGTTATCACGAGAGCTATCGCGGATGCAACAACCACATGTTGTATTACGCTCCTTTTAGGGAGCCATATACAGAAGCTCTGAAGTATCACTACATGAAATACGTAGCGCAAGGTTACAAACGAGAAGAAAAAGAAGGGACAAAAAGAACGTTTGAAACATTGCTCCACGTCTTTGAAGTAGCTATGTACAAACTGGCCCAATATAGTGCATGTTATTGTGCCAACCATAGAGTTTCATAATAAGACACTATAGAGAGAAATCTGGTGCTATTGTCTATCAGAGCTGCAACAAATGGCGCTTCAGCCAGCATGGGAATGATGGGTAGTACACAGATTTGCCTCCGCTTCGTTCTTTCGGCTCCGTGTCGCTTCGTGTGGCCTGCAGTCGCTTTGTCGCAAGAGGAAGTTCACGAAGTTCAGCGAAAGTTCAGCAGTCTAACTTCACCACCTTGACTCTTTTGGGAGCACCGATTCAAATCAGCGCACGGTGTTCACAACGAGCCATTCTTTGATGCGAAACAATATCCAAAATGCAAAACACAAAAATAAACAAAGCCACAAGTGCGTTCGAACTTCGAAGCCACAAGCACGAAGACTAGGCAAACCCACGTACTACCCGTCATTCCCACGGTGGCTGAATAATCGCGGCGCCACAGTTCCCTCAAGTAAATATTGCAGAAGACTCTGTGGTATAAACCACGAAGTGGCGAAGCCAGAAATTTTTTCTTCTTTCTTTTTTTGGAGGTGGCACGCCCTTGGCTGGAAAGAGTGGGCTGGCTAGACGGGTCCTGTCTAATGTCGTTTTATGCCGTAAATATAATATGCTGGACAATTTTCTGGACTGGCATTAATGTTTTTTGTAACGCCAGGGCAGGTATTTTGGGCTGGTATTCTAAGTGGTGTAGAAGTCCACCACTCACAGCCGGGGGATCTCATTGATAACAAGGGTGGACCGTCGCTCTAAGGACTGGCCAAGCACGAAAAGCACGGTAAGGCATTAGCCCCGTATTCTGAAACAAGCGTTGACTCGAAGTTCTCCCTTATCTCGACCACCTGAGCACAGCGCTGCCGCTGGACTGAAAATGATGCAGCGTTTCTCAAGAAAAGACTACGATTATCGCTCCCATCCAGTGACCATTTCTGCCACAGGGTGGATCTCTGCCATGGTCTTTCTCGAGTCAAGGTGCAGCGCCGAGTGAAGGGACGTGTTTCAACGATTTGAAGTATTCTTACTTTCCGAGGACGATAGCGGAATGGAACAAACAGTCCGATAAAACTGTGTGACACAGTATTCGCTATCACAATTTGAATCACACCTTCAGTGACAAGCAACTTTTTGCTCAGGCCGAGGTCGCTCGTTTGTTTTTCTTTCTTTATTTTTTCGTCATAAGTGGTTGTCTGATTTCAAAATTGTTGGAATAACGTTGCGTGCTTTTTTGTTTTGTTCTTCAAAGCGCGAGTGCGAAGAAACTCATTGACTGTTCTTTCACCCGGTCATTTTTTAACACGAAAGTGTTTTATACCGGGGTCCACAAAGACTTCACCGACGTATTTCCGTCAGTGAAGCCAGTGAGGACAAAGAAAAAGCAGAAGAAATAGTTTCGCTGGCTTGGATGACCTGGGAGCCGAACCCACGACCTCTCGGTCTGCGACGATAAGTTCCGGGCGCGCTTCCCACTGCGCTACCGGCACTCGTGCGTGAGGCTTCACAAACACGCCTTATATTTCTCACACCTCTCTTTTACAGTGAACTTGGTTGGCGGGGGGCGGTGTCGCCGTATCTGTGAAGTTCATTAACTTCCCAGACGTGATCCCAGACCGGATCATGCATCACGATCCTTCACAGACCACGATGCAGTATTTAAATACTGCGTCATGACCGTGTCCTCCGAGATAAGCGTTAGTGCAACGCGCCGTAACGGCCTGAGCACAGGCGTATGCATGAGTACATGTAGGCGTACGTTACCCTATTACTAGGAAGTGCACACCTTGGCGTTTCTCTCCTCAAATGACGACGCTCTGAATGACTGTATATCAAGTACCACTGTTATGTGCTTGTTGATGCCATCTTTGGTTGAGATTCAGCATATGCTGTGTCCAGGTGTACGTTAACGACTTCAGCTACCACAAGGGTTAAATCATGATCTTTGGCGTTAGCCGTCGGTATGGAGATGTGCCAGTAGGCGTCAACGTGGGTTAATCCACGTCAAACAGCTACCAAACGCCAACAGACATTGTACAAGCTCTCATACATCAATGTACTACAATAAACAATCAGTTACACATCTGTGAAGACGCAGTTCACTTTCGAAGACGCAGTTCACTTTCACTTTTGACGGAGGCATCAGCCATGTTTTTCCTTTCTGTTTTTTTACATATATAGCACGCTGCCAAGATCTTGTATAAGATTGCAGTATCTTTAAATAAATAAAAATACGTAAATAAGGACGGCGGACTAGTACCGGAAAAGGCGCCGCAAGAAAACGTACTGGCCCACACTGGCATGACCTTGCGAGACCAATTCGTACCTTGCGCTGACTTGGAAGAAGCAGCCAAGTGCTGAACGTCAAGGGGTCGATTCGATTGCCGGACGTGCGAACAGCGATGATGCCTGTCAGTCGTGGACGAAACGGCGCACTTTGAAAGTTTGTCGGGAGGCGCCATGGCGTCGACAGTTTTATTCTGCGGACACAACTATTCGCTGGCGTTGCGCTTTCGGAGGGAACTTTTCGTTCGGGCGCGTCTTTCGGGCACGAGAGATGGAGACGAATGTGACGACGTTTTTCCTGACGCGCACGCATCCATCAAAGTGAGGGAGAAAGAGCAGGAGGCCGAGAGAGAGAGACATAAAGCGCCGTTGGAGACAGGTTGCTTGCGCATCACGCGCCTAAAGCTGTGCGACTGCGGATTCCGTGTGCGCGGCACGTGACCGCCCGCGCGAGCGAGATCTATACGCGGCACAGACCAAACCCGAAATCGAAAAGAATGCGCTTGCACATGTAGCTATAGTTCCTGCCAACTTTCGTCTCAGAAAAAGAAAAGAAAAATGTGATGACAGATTAGGACTTATTCATTGTCATCGTCGTCATCATTATCATCATCACAACCACCCCCACTAAAGTTTCTATATTTTAACGCGATAGCGCTAAAGAGCTTGTTTCGCCGAAAGAAATTCGGGCGTCGGTGTCGGCGTTGCTAGTTGTGAGCGAAAAATCAGCGTTGTCCGTGAGAAAAAAATCGAGAAAGTTGCAAATAAAATTAATAATAACAGTATCCGGTTCAGGCGAGAATAAAACCCAGGCCTCCTGCTTGGCAAGCAGGCGTTCTACCACAGAGCCACGCGATTGCTTGAAACTGCTTCGAAAAAAAAAAAAAACACTATATGAATGACATGTAGTGGGAGGAGTCTATACTTAACTAACTAGCATGTAATATTGTGTGGCAGAAGCGCATAATTGCACCAGACGTCAAAAGATGTTAATTGCGCAGCAAGGGGATGTTTTAAAGACCCACCCATTACAAAGTGCTCAGACATATTTAATCATCAGCAGCAGCAAAAGCATCAACAAAGTGAGCAGCTGCATAAGTTCGCGTGTTGCCTTACGAACGCATAGTGGGCCCTTCGGTGATTTGCAAAACGAAGAGTTACGGCGAAGTGGGCACTTCGCGACTCTACTTGCATTAGGCAAAAAAAAAAAAATATCTAGGGACTTTAACCACTACCACCAGCACTACCATCATAGTTTAAGGTTCATCGCAGCGCCGCCCCACCCTACTAGCCTAAGTCAATGTATGGGGCAGATTTTGCGCCCCCCCCCCCCCACTTATGTGACTAAAAGGGTCAATGTACTACGTGGCTGATATTGCGCCCCCCCCCCCCCTCTTACGTGATTATATAGTTGGGGCGGCCGGCCCCCCTGCCCCCCCCCCCCCCCCCCCCGTGCGCACGCCTATGAGTGGTACTTTGCTAACATGTGGTGTATAAACTCTGAGGTTAACTCTGCGGTTAAGGACTGTGAGGGCAAACTATAGAACGAAAACAAAACGCTACAAGATCAGTACAGGAGTCAAGAAGATGCATGTTACATGAACGTAACGCTACGCACGGTTCATACGTGACCGCTATGCACATTGCAGCGCGCTTACGATGCAAAGGAGAATGGCTGCAGGAACGAACTTTCAATCTCGAAAAAAAAAAAGAGAAAGGAACGTCATAATCAGCAGCCCATGAATGTCGAGCTTGCAGTCGATCAAACGCTGCCGAGGGCACGAAGAAAAGCAGCGGAGTGAGAGCGGCGGAGTCTATCAGATATCGATACAACGGCAATCCACCTGCGTCGGCCGAAGTGCCCGGCTGGGAAAATACGCAAGAGCAGGGCCCGCTCGATAGCTGGTTCTTTCATTTTCTTCCCAGCATCAGGCTTATATAATAAAATGCACGCATGTTCGCGCGATGCCATACGACCCACACCGTGTTAGTCGAGCTCCTTTAGGTATACATAAGGGCGGTTCTTGATCTTTCCTTCGGGGCACTATCGTTCGAACGATGTGCATGTTTTTTTTTTTTTCACCACTCTAACTTTCATTATTATGCCCCTCTCTGCGAACACTTTGACCGCTTATCGAAGGAAACTGCTGGGTTGATCAATACGTTGCCTCTTGAAATCAAGTGGGTGCCATATTTGGGCTTCTATATAGTATACGCCGACCCTGCAGACCTGGTGGTCGCGTATCGATTGACGAATTATACACCAGAAGAGTGCAAGCGATACGGCCGCCGCAGCGACTCGGGGATAGGTCGAACCGGGGGCGGTTCAGGGTAAGTACACCGTACGAGGAACCTGAATAGGCGTTTAATACTTAGTTCTCGATTCCTGCATCCGGTGTCACCGCAAGTTGTCCCTCGTGACGTGTTTGTGCGTATAGTGACTACGTACTACGTGGTAAGTGGTTATGAATGGAAATAAACCGTCTCCCGTGTGTGGACACCTCGACATCAGTGTAAAAGCAGAGGGAAAAAAATAGAAGGCGTAAGAGAAGAGCTGAGAGAAAGCCGTCAAGAAGGCCGACTCGGCGCAGCAAACATCGCTCGCGCGCCTAATTAGACTTTTTTTTTTAGTTTGCAGGGGGCTGAGGAAGTGAGATGTGGTTGTATAAGCAGTTCAGGAAAGTGTGGAACCGCAGCGCAGGGACTAATTAATCATCTCTGCTAATAAGCACGCTATCGCGGGGGTTCTTGGAACCCAGAAACACCCATGTACTATTATATAATCTGCGTGGGCATCGAAGAGAGAAAAACTCTGTGAAATTGACCGGAAGCGTGCCCCAATTACGCCTTTCTTTATAAAACAGGGTTTGGTTCGATGTGTTGACTGGTTAAGTGCGATTAATTTTAACCAAGCTTAACGAGTTTGGGAAGAAAGGAAACAAAGGAGGCGAGGTCAACCAGGGTGTTTCTTTGTTTAAGGCATTTTCGTGTACAGCCAACGTGGGCCGATTTCGCAACCGCTTGAATGCTCGAAGTTTGAACGGCTAAACGAAAAAATACAACCTATTTGAAAAGCGTAGTTCGCATTGCTTCAACAATTCATTGTACTTAATGTCCCCTCTAAGTACACATTTACTTCAAATCGATGAAAGCTGGCGCTTTATGAGCTAGCTGATGCGTTTCCCAGTTTGACACGCATTTGATTTCATAGGTGGGGATTACTGACTGCAGGCGGCAATCATGGTAAGTACAAAAACAGCGCGCTCATAAGCAACGACAAGATAAGATCTGAGAGATAGTGAAAGGGGATTAACATCCCATAATGTTTCAAACGTGAAACCTTGGCGAATCACATTTCGTTAGTGCGTGCGTCCAGAGGAGACAACAACAACAACAACAACAACAACAACAACAACAACAACAACAACAACAACAACAAATGCTGACAACAAAGAAGATGGATGACAAAGGAAAGCGTATACAACACAAGAGCAGAGTCTTTGCCGATCCACTGTAGTGCATATGAGCCACATATATATGGGCTTGATAACAACGGCAAGAACGTCATTTGCCTGCCATGAACCAATTTCAACTCTCCCAGTTTTCTATTTTCCAAAAAGAGGGGTGTGTGGGGGGGAGGGGGTGCATTCGCAGCTAAAGAATGCGCGCTGGAATCCGTGTCCCAGTTGACCAGCCGCAACCCGCCGTTTTGTCGTAAACAACCGGGAGCCGCGCTTCTTTCTGTGCAGCGCGCATGCAGCTCGTGCCCTCGAGTACGCGTTGCCGCGCGCGCATATTTTACGCGGACGCGCTGACGCTGCCCACAGCACGATCTAGCCGGGACCTTTCCTTGTACGAGGAATGCGATAAACACTTGGATCATGGTGAAAGAATGGGGCGTCGCGATCTAGATGTCCGTCACCGAATTTCTTCTCGGCCAGCCTACTCCGGTGCGGAACAAAGTGTCTGTCAACGGCGTGCCGGGCGAAACGGGAGATCTTGCGTAACCCGATTCCCCGGTTGTAGAGGTGTATTTGAAACGCCGGCGCAATGGACAAACAAAGCCCATGTCTATGGACGGATAGATCAACCGATAAATATCTCCAAATATTTAAAATAACGTTCTAAAACCCCCTTTTTTTTTCGAGGAGGAGGAGGAGGAAGAAATAGACGGAAAAACAGGGAGGTTTGCCAGTTCTCAGACAGGCTGGCTACCCTGTGCTGGGGAAGGGGGTAAGGGGAATAAAAGGCAAGGTGTGGTGTTTGTAAGGTGACACCGGCTATAACCCCATTGTTCTATATCAAATGAAAACACAAAAATGCGTCCAACGCACCGGAATAAAGAAGAAGCAGAAACGCGCCCTGCTGGACCTAATAAAAGTTGTTTTCATTCATTCATTCATTCATTCATTCATTCATTCATTCATTCATTCATTCATTCATTCATTCATTCATAATCAACGTTCCCACGACGTTCTGGTTTGGCTTCTAGCGGCAGTAAGCATTGTCCACCCACTTTAATTGCCTTTTATCTACCAATAACAACAGTTCAGTGGAAAACTACAAATAAAATTACTTCCCCTGTGTTTTGTTTGGCTTCATCGCCTCCTGACCAGAGGTGATGTTTTAGGAACAAGCATGCACCCATTGAGATCTTGTGACGCAAACATGAATATTTGAGAATGTACATTGCCTCAGAAAAATAAAATATCGAAGAAACTCGCGTAATGACATATGTAGTTGGGTCACACCAGGTATGGGCATGAAAACTGAAAGCCAGTGACAGTTAAATGGATGTCGCTTCGCTTCATGTAGATTCAAAACAAGCACCACTAGATCTGCATACATTTTCTTTCTCCAGTATTTGTCTTACAGCCAGCACTGTGCTGCATAATGCGTTGAGAACATGTTATTTCATATTTTTCTGTGAATAAGCGGTCCAAATAGTTTGTAAGCTGTATATTGTTTCGCAGGGCACGCTGTATAGACTTCTCTTTTATTTCGCTTGACAACGAGTAGAACAAACTCTGGAAACAAAAACAAAACATTATTAAACAACATCGTCTCAATTTAAAGCATGCGGTATGCAATAAAAGAAGCATGCCAGTGGTAGCGCGCCATGTCTTCACTGCGTGTGCATTTCGTTGTCACAGATCGTTTTTTTCTTTTGCCTGCAAAGATGAATGTAATTTATAACAATTCCTGGCCGCGCGAGACAAGCCATAATAGGCTCCACAATCACGCAGCAAGATTTCCTTCGTCATTCTAAAGAAATACGAAGCAACCTGCCATGTGAAACAAATTTAATCACGAAAATAGGTTACGCTAAAATTGTTCATGCAAAGTAAAATTCCAGCCAATCCGGACGCCGGGGATACGATCAAACGAGGCGACTGGCCACTGGCAAAGAGCACTTACAAACAGAAAACTTCTTGAATTCGGCCACTGTTATTTTCACCGACTTGCACCAAGGAAAAAGCTGATGACATGCATATTGAGGGAAAGCGGAACCATTTAAAATTTGCTCATCGTCATCAAAGTAAGTTAAGCTTTGTTCAGGACAGCGTTTTCGATACGTCCGTTTCTATAGGCTCCATAGGAGAACCCGTTTACTGAAACACTGGTGTGGCTCCGGCCTAAAAGCATTGTTGTGTAGTCTGTAGAGACTTCATGGCCAGAGCTAGCTTGGCCCGTAAAGGTCGCCAAGCGAATCCATCAGCGCAGAAGTAAACAGTCTCGTCGACATCATGAAGATCCTCGCCACACGCTAACCCTATTGCACAATAGCTGTGTGCGCTTACCCATTATTCGCGTATTAGAAAATACCTTCGTATAACAGCAACTAGATGTGTTAACAGCAAGAAAATGTGCAACGGACAGCGATCATTGTCTGGCATGCTGGCGCCGCTGCTTGTCGTTCCAAGTTATCTGTAAACTTTATTATACATTATGAATTTTCTTATTTCCCACTGGGTGAACTAAGTTTAGGTGTGGCAACAACGTCACCACTAGTACTGTAAACCTAAGGATTGTGAACTCATGACACGAATTCTTTCTCAGCTGCGATTTTATGCCGATGCCGCTTTATTGTGTGGGGTCTCTTTTTTTCTGGTTGTCATACCTTGATGTAGACGAACAATGAGCGCTTCTGTACAAAGTGGCAGCAAACACATCTATTTTGAACTACGCTCACATATATTTTTGGTAGAAATCACGTTATTAGGCTAGTACAGGTCACCTAATGTCAAAGTGGCCGGTCGGGCGAGTTGGCGATTCATGATACTTGAAATACGAGCGTGTAACTTAAACAGGGACTTGGGGATAGCGCTTGTGCTTCTCTTCCTAAGTCCTTGTTTAAGTTAAGCGCTCGCATTTCAAGTGTCCCCTAGTGTACTGGAAATTACTTCATTTTGTTATAGATCCCTGCGTGCGTGCGTGTGATAGTGTGTGTGTGTGTGTGCGCGTGTGCGTGTGTGCGTGCGAGTGTGTATGTGTGTGTGTGTGTGTTTGTCTGTGCGCGTGCGCGCGCGCGCGCGCGCGCGTGTGTGTGTGTGTGTGTGTGTGTGTGTGTGTGTGTGTGTGTGTGTGTGTGTGTGTGTGTGTGTGTGGTGTGTGCGTGCGTGTGTGTGTCTGTAAGAGAGAGAGAGAGACAGTAAAATGTGCCAAACTCCATTTTTCAAAAGTATTTCTTTTTGTATCTCAATTTCAAGCTGCTCACATAATAATAACAGCGAAATATAGTCAGGCGCAGTGAAAAGTGACAGGCTCGTCTCGCCTTTGATAGGCCTGAATTCCAACATTGTTGTACAACAGAGCAAACTGCAGTGACGTCAACACTGCCGGAATAAAAGAGAGAGCGAAAAAGAGAAGCAGAGCAATAACTACGCACCCAACAACTGCAGTACCATAAGCGAAAGTAAAATATCGTGTAAGATGGCAAAAGCGCAAATATATACATTGGTATACAGTCAGGGCGAGCGCCCGCTTCTTTTCGATGCGATACCATGTTGCCTGCTGTCCCCGGGGCCATATCAACCCCGAGGCTGCAATCCAGCGAATCGCAGGAACCATCCAGCCATTCCGTGCACGCCGGCGCAGTCAGCGATCACGGAGCGAGGCTATTCATGTCTCTAAAAACGTTAGCTCAGCTCCACTGAAGTATGTATAGCTTAGCGGTTATGGTGAGGCGCTGCCGAGATCTCGGGTTCGAATCCCGAACGCGGCGGCCGCACTTCGATGAAAGCCACATGAAAAAAAATAAAATAAAATAAACGTTCGTACACTACTTATAGGCGCATGGTAGAGAACTCAGCGGTTACCTATCATCCCGCATCTCGCTAAGGCGTGCCTCATACCCTTGTCGTGCTTTCGGCACGTAAGACTACTTAAGGGTCGAGATCAAGCGGACGAAGTTGAATTGGGAACAAAACTAGTGAATTGAGTATAAGATAACGGCACCCACTATCTTACTCTCAAAGGAAATGCCGTCGAGGACGCCAGACAATTAGGGGGCGTGACGCGCACCTATAGAACGCTTACAGACATATATAAAGAGTCTTGTAACGTTAGACGTGAAACCGTAGAGCGCTGGAAGGCCTACGTCATCACAAGGCGAGTTGGTGATGGTGATGTGCAAAGAGACGATATGTGTGTGAGGTAATTACCAATAGTGAGATTCCACTATTATGAAATCTACAAACAATAAGACTCCTGTTACACGACATAAAACGATCCGAGTCCGATGCTGAACAGCAAGATTAATCAAATTTGGAATATGTGGTTTCGTGACTACAGTTTGGACTTGACGAGGTGGCTAACTGCTGGTGATCTTGTCGCATCTAGAGCCAGAGAGGCAACCTGTAGTAAGCGGTGCCAATGTTATAGGCTGTTTTGTGTGGGAAGGCTAACAACAACGAATGCACAGTAAGGCGAATGTGTGTAAAAGTAGGGCTGGGCAATTTGATCAAGAATATTATTGAAGTCTCTCACAAAATACTGTGTGTTCTTTTTGGTGGCTACAGCGTCAACTAATTCACGTGAAGAGCTTGAGAAGTATGGAGGGTCATGTACGCAAACGCCCTCAACCATTTGAGTGCAGAGCATAATATTTTTTCAACAGTCTCTATTATGTTAGTCATTCTGCACAACGCGTCAGTCCTTTCAACTAACTAACTAACTAACTAACTAACTAACTAACTAACTAACTAACTAACTAACTAACTACTAACTAACTAACTAACTAACTAACTAACTAACTAACTAACTAACTAACTAACTAACTAACTAACTAACTAACTAACTAACTAACTAACTAACTAACTAACTAACTAACTAACTAACTAACTAAAATGTATCACCCTTTTACACAACTCTCTTTAACTGCTTGCCTACTCAATAATGATGCTGCAAAGAGAAATAACTACTGCAGCTTCACACTATTGGTGCCAAGCCTGCAGGAAGAACGGAGCTGGGTGGCCTTCCTTGTTTTTCATAATTTTTTTCTTTCCTTCTTCTCTTTCTCTCTGTGTCTTGTATCTCTTTTTGTATCTGTTTCATTCTATTTCTTATTTTCTATGACTTGCTTTCTCTCTCCATTTATCTCTTGCTCTTCCTCGCTCTTTCTATCCTTATTTCTCTATCTTTTTTTCTCTTTCTTTTTATCTTTCTTTCTCTCTGTCTACTTTCTCTTTATCTCTATCTATTTATTTCTATGTCCCCATTTCCCATTTTTCACGTGCTGAACTTCGCCGAACAGGGTTTTTGTTTAACGCTCGCACCTGCTGTACTCGGTAGTGGGGCTGGTCCAATTCCTGTGGCGCATACGCCCCCCCCCCCCCCCCCTGTGGAGTTTTGCACGACGGAGCACAAGGTACCGGTAGCTAAAAAAGCTTCGCTGTTAGTATTAGTGCCAGTTTCACACTGTGAAAACTGTACAAACAGCGAAGCAGAGCCGAGGATTCGCCTGCCTCTGTTAAATGTTTGGCTTGTCTTTGCCTGAGTCGAAGCTGTGGTTTCTCCTGTCTTCGTTGGCGCTCGGCTTTCGTCTGAGCCATCCGAAGCTGAGGGTTACCTCGCATTTGTTTGCATTTCGCCTGCTGGGTAGGGGGGTACAAACTTAGTTTTTTTTTAAAGGAAAAGGGCAAAGGGACAGAGATAGAGAGAGGTTGCTACACACGGTAGTCCTCCGCAACCCTCCCGGCACCGGCGTTTCTCTATCGCTTCGCTGGCTCGGACAGACGAATTAGCTCTTCGGTGACGCTGGCGTTCACGGGCAAGCAAGCGCTGGAGTTCCAAACGCGCAGCCTGCTCGGTGTCCATGGCGGGAAAGGAAACCTTATTTATGATGCAGTGGCGCCTCTCTTGACCTATTTTCGGTCACCGCCTTTCCGTCTCACTCACTCACTCACTCACTCACTCACTCACTCACTCACTCACTCACTCACTCACTCACTCACTCACTCACTCACTCACTCACTCACTCACTCACTCACTCACTCAATCAATCAATCATCATCAATCAATCAATCAATCAATCAATCAATCAATCAATCAATCAATCAATCAATCAATCAATCAATCAATCAAACTCACGTAAGGTCAATATCTTATCTCAATTAAGGTCAATAGATGAAACACAACTCGAGCCTCCGTTAGAACAGCACCCTCATTTTCTATTTATCTTCACCTTCCTCATCGATTTTTTTCGTTTTTTCCTTCGTGTGTGTTGTAATTACGCAACCACGTACGTAATACCATGTACCAAATAGCGCAATAAGATATACACTCGTACAAAACACTCGCGCATTGTTATACGGCACACATGCTGCAGTCAGTGCCTACGTGTATGACACGCACCTCTCTCGTCCTCGACGGCGATCGAAGTTGCCTGAAGAGCCCCACGGGAA